>NC_057796.1:61076077-61189011 GCF_018294505.1 Triticum aestivum
GGTTTGTATCTCTCTCACACACACCCACGTAGGTGGGGGACGTGCACGAAGAGAAGAGGTGAACACACGGCGCACGTACTCCTACCTCTTTCCCAACCATACCCGCGCGAGTACACAGTGGAGCTCATTTCTGTACGAAAAGGCAGCCCACGTGGTAATTTGACACGCGTACTAGTTGTCTACTTGATGAGGATCGTGTAGTCAACAAACAAATTGCGACTTGATGTGTTAAACCATGTGGGGCCTACGTTAGAGGCAAGGCTCTATACACTGAAGATACTCTGTACATATTACTTTTGATGTGTCCCGTCAACTCGCAGAACGAGGAGAAGCTTGCTTAGTACGCCGTCTCCCCCACCCATGGGCGTGGTGGCTCGCAGAGTCGCATGACGAGGAGAAGCTTGCTTACTACGCCTACGCCCGCTCCCTCGCCCACGTGCGCAGTGGCTCGCAGGACGAGGAGAAAATTTTACTACTCCCTCCATTACTCCTCGTCCCTACCTTGGTTAGAGAGATTATCATATTGTTTGAAATATATGTCTTTTAGTATATTTCAATATGAACTACTAGTACATACTCCAAACACTGATGTATATAGACGTATTTTAGAGTATAGATTCATTCATTTTGCTCCATCCATATTGAAACAAACGTACTAGTACGCACTCTCCCTCGCCCCTCGACCCTCGCCCATGTGGTGGACGTGCAGCAATTCATTCGGTCTCAGATAGCCAGAATGATATACTATAGTACCATTATTGCTCGACTTCCCGAAGAGGTGAAGAGCCAAGCGCAAGGTTAATATTTTTTAGATGCCAAGCGCAAGGTTTATATGACAACGAGTAGTACTAGTACTAGTAGTACGTACCAGTGGTACATATTGTATGAGGAAGAAGGCAACAAGATGTATGTTTTGCATAACAGTCTCTTCTTACAGGACGTGCTAGACCTAGTGGACCTCATTGTTGCAATGGGAATACTATCATAGACGGCACGATTCAGAGTGGTGGGTAGCGGGAATAATTCGGAGCTGCTTAGTCTTAACCCCATGAAGAAGTCCCATCGAAAGGAATAGCCATCCTCTACATGTGCTCCTATGTAAAATGAGTAAATGAGACAAAAAGAGAAAGAGGCAAAGTAAAAAAAATCACCAGCCTTAGAGCCAGCCCTATTGTATCAGTGAATGATATTTCTACGTCGTGATTGACATGGCTATATTATTAACCATGCTGTGGAGGTAGAAGCAGATTTTTACTTATTTGCGGAGGTAGCAGCGGATGGATGTTCAATGAGTGAAATGATGGCTGCTTCCTGGGTCAAACATAGAGAAAGGTGGGCCTCGTGATTTGACGGCTTATTAGTCATTATTACTGCCTATACTCTTTGCCCCTATAATAACCGTGTGGTGGAGTAGTGGGCTATAATTTTAATAACCATGCTCGAAGAGAAGAGGTGCACGCACCCACACATGTAGTACTAGTAGCACTCTTTGCGTCTTTTGCGTCTTCCCCAACTACACACGTGACACAGTGGAGCTCATTTCTGTACGATGATGCATCCCACATGATAATTTGACGTGTCTAGTAGTAGTTACTCACTTATAAATAATGGAGGGTCGGGAACCACTTGATGACCCACAAGTAGGGGATCAATTGTAGCTCTTTTCGGTAAGTAAGAGTGTTGAACCCAACGAGGAGCATAAGGAAATGACAAGTAGTTTTCAGTAAGGTAATGTCTGCAAGTGCTGAAATTGTAAGTAGCAAGTAGTTTGATAGCAAGTAATTTGTAACGAGCAAGTAACGATAATAGTAACAAGTATGCAGCAAGGTAGCCCAATCCTTTTGAGGCAAAGGACAGGCCAAAACGGTCTTTTATGATAAGCAAAGCGTTCATGAGGGTACACGGGAATTTCATCTAGTCACTTTCATCATGTTGGTTTGATTTGTGTTCACTACTTTGATAATTTGATATGTGGGTGGACCGGTGCTTAGGTGTTGTTCTTACTTGAACAAACCTCCTACTTATAATTAACCCTCCCACAAGCATCCGCAACTATGAGAAAAGTATTAAGAATAAATTCTAACCATAGCATTAAACTTTTGGATCCAATCGGTCCCTTACGGAATAGCGCATAAACTGGGGTTTAAGCTTCTGTCACTCTCGCAACCCATCATCTAATTGCTACTCCATAATGCATTCCCTTAGGCCCAAATATGGTGAAGTGTCATGTAGTCGACGTTCACATGACACCACTAAGGGAATAACAACATACATACTATCAAAATATCGAACACATATCAAGTTCACATGATTACTTGCAACATGATTTCTCCCGTGACCTCAAGAACAAAAGTAACTACTCACAAATGATAATCATGTGCAAGATCAGAGGGGTATTAAATAGCATATTGGATCTGAACATATAATCTTCCACCAAATAAACCATATAGTAATCAACAACAAGATGTAATCAACACTACTAGTCACCCACAAGCACTAATCTATAGTTCCGAGATTGAATACAAGAGATGAACTAGGGTTTGAGATGAGATGGTGTTGTTGAAGATCTTGATGGAGATTTCCATCCCCAAGATGGGAGAGTTGTTGGTGATGATGATGACAATGATTTCCCCCTCCGGGTGGGAAGTTCCCCCGGCAGAATCGCCCCGCCGGAGGGCAAAAGTGCTCCTGCCCAAGTTCCGCCTCGAGACGGCGGCACTCCATTCCGAAAGCCTTCTCCTTATTTTTTTCTAGGTAAAAATGACTTATATACCAGAAGATGGGCACCGGAGGTGGGCTGAGGAGGCCACAACCCACCAGGGCGCGCCTGGGGGCCCTCGCGCGCCCAGGTGGGTTGTGCCCATTTGGTGGGCCCCCTCTGGTGGTTATTTGCTCCAATAATTCTTAAATAATCCATAAAAAATCTCTGAGAAGTTTCAGCTTGTTTGGAGTTGTGCAGAATAGGTGGCCTGGCGTAGCTTTTCCAGGTCCAAATTTCCAGCTGCCAGAATTCTCCCCCTTGGTGTGTACCTTGCAAATTATGAGAGAAAAGGCATTAGAATTACTCCAAAAAGCATTATTATGGATAAAAATATCATAAATAACAGTAAGAAAACATGATGCAAAATGGACGTATCAACTCCCCCAATCTTAGACCTCGCTTGTCCTCAAGCAAAAACCGAAATCGAAAAACATGTCGACATGCTTTGAGAGAGAGGTGTCGATAAAAACAAAATACGGAGATAGAAGCATCATGTTGATTATTATAACAGCAACAAATTAAACATAGTACTTTTATCATAGAACTTTTATCATACACTTCTCATGAATAAGTAATAGTTCATCACACAATCAAAGTATAAAGCAAAAACTCTATTAGAAACCAACAAACTATGTTCTCAGTCAACTTTGCAACTACAATTCATCATCTTTTCGGGAAGATTCACGTGTCGGAGCCTTTAGGCAAGTCCACATACTCAACCATCATATAGTCTTCTATGATTGCTAACACTCACCTCGTACCCATGAGCAAAACGTTTCAACCGGACACATAGAAATATAGGGGCTTATAGTTTAGCCTCCCAACATACTCACCTCAAGGGTGATGTCAACAATAATAACTCATGCTATCTATATTCAACTGGACATATGTGCCTAGATCTTTCCTCACCACATGATGCTTGCCAAAGGAGAAAAATAAAAAGGAAAAGAAGGAAACTTTGACTCTTTGCATAAAAGTAAATACATAAAAGTAAAAGATAGGCCCTTCGCGGAGGGAAGCAGAGGTTGCCATGCGCTTATTTGTTTGTATGCTCAATCCCTTAGTGCAAGAGAACGTCATGTTGTATTCCCCCTTAAGATGACAACCTTTATTATGCAGTCTGTCACTTTTATTCTTTGCCATCCAAGTTCGTACAACGCTCAATTTTCTCTTACACTAAATGATCTCACACTTTTAGAGGCAATTTTTATTGCCCTTTTTGCACCGATGACAACTTACTTGAGGGATCTTGCTCAATCCCTAGGTAGGTATGGTGGACACTTGAAAAAGATTTGGGGTTAAGGGTTTTTGGATGCACAAGTAATATCTCTACTTAGTGCGGAATTTTTGGCTAGCAAAGATAGGGGCAAGCACCAAATGTTAAAGGATCTATGACAATATGACTTATGTGTGAATATAAACAAACATAAACCATTAGGTTGTCTTCCTTGTCCAACGTCAACAATTTTTGCATAAAATATTTTGATGAGGGCTCACAATCACAAAAGATTTCTAGGATAGTATATTTATATGTGAATCTTCTCTTCCCTTATTAATGCTTTCATGAGTTGCATCATTGACTAATGCTATGTTTGTCAATCTCTAATAAAATTTCCTACTTATACTTTTCCTTATGTGGTGCTATCACCTACCATAGGATTAGTATATAATCTTATCAATTTATTTCCTTTCTTTTATTTATTTATTTTCTCTTTTTCTTTCTTCCTTATTTCTTTTCTTTATTTGCAATATGAAAGTAAAGAAAGCAAAAAATCAAACTAAACTTTATTATATAACTTGCGCATGATTACAATGATAGATCACTAAGCAAACTTTCGAAGAAGAAAGGATCGAACTAAACTTTATTTCATCTAAAGAAAAAAAGATTGAACTAAAATAAGTAAAAGTAAAAAAGATAGTGGGGTGATACGATACCGGGGCACCTCCCCAAAGCTTGGCGGAAGCCAAGGGGAGTGCCGATATCCGATACTTAGTTCTCCTTTGGTGGTGAAGAAGATGGTGGTGGTGATAACTATGCCTTCAGCTTTTTCATATTGTACTTGAGGAGAGCAATTTCTTCTTTTAAATCATCGACTTCCAACTCCAGCTTCAAGATCTTGTCGCATAAATCCCTTTTGCTTTTCTACCTAAATCGAAGAGGAATAGATCGGTTATTAGACCGGTTAGCTCTCTTAGGGAGACTGGACTTCTTGAACTCCACGTGCATATCCCAAGGTTGAGGTAGAGGAATATCCTCTTCCTCCGAGATTGAATAATCAACCCTCATCAAATGAGCATCCTCCTCATCATCCATAGTTCTACCACAAGGGGATAGGTCCCCATAGGTCTTTGGATCGGCAATGAGATGTGAGACATAGCTCTCTCCGTCGAAATCTTGGGACAACATATTTTCAGAACTACGCAGAAAACAGCAAGAAAAGAGAACAGAGGATTTCTCCGTGATATAGTGATCAACAGGTTCGGGAAGTATATATAAATTTTTTATCTTGGGGGACAAGCACATGGAAGAAAAACGGAGTACGGAAGGTGTCCCAGGTGGGCACAGCCTGGCGCGCCCTGGTGTCTTGTGCCCACCAGGGGACGCTTCCTCGGAGTTTCTTTATTTCCAAAATTCTAAAATATTCCAAAACTGATAAAAAATATTTTTGCGGATTTTTTGGAGTCTGTTTACTTACCGCATCACGTGCCTCCTTATTTTCACGATTCTGGAGTGTTCCGGAATGACTCTTTTATGTGTTCTTCCGGTGTCAAAGTTTGGATAATATTACTTTCAACATTAATAGGCGTACCTGAGATATAATGCTTTATTCGTTGTCCATTGACAACCTTCGGGATAGTACCTTCGGAATTATTTATTTTGATGGCTCCGGACCGGTAAACCTCCTCGAGGACATATGGGCCTTCCCATTTTGAGAGGAGCTTTCCTGCAAAAAAATCTAAAACGAGAGTTGTACAAAAGAACATATTCTCCGACTTTAAACTCACGCTTTTGGATTCTTTTGTCATGCCATCTTTTAACTTTTGCTTTGAATAGCTTTGCATTTTCATATGCTTGGGTTCTCTATTCATCTAAAGAGCTTATATCAAATTACCTCTTTTCACCAGCAAGTTTGAAATCATAGTTGAGCTCTTTGACTACCCAATATGCTTTATGTTCTAACTCAAGAGGCAAATGACAAGCTTGTCCATAAACCATTTTATAAGGAGACATACCCATAGGATTTTTATATGTTGTTCTATAAGCCCAAAGTGCATCATCTAATTTCTTAAACCAATTCTTCCTGGACCTATTAATAGTCTTTTGCAAGATTAATTTTGTTTCTCTATTGCTAAGTTCAACCTGACCACTAGACTGAGGATGATAAGGTAATGCAATTCTATGGTTAACATCATACTTGGCAAGCATTTTACGGAAAGCACCATGAATAAAGTGTGAACCACCATCAGTCATTAAATATCTAGGGACTCCAAACCTTGGGAAGATAACTTCCTTAAGCATTTTAATAGAGGTGTTGTGATCAGCACTACTGGTTGGAATAGCTTCTACCCATTTAGTAACATAATCAACAGCAACCAAAATATGTGTATACCCATTAGAGGAAGGAAAAGGTCCCATGCAATCAAATCCCTAAACATCAAATGGTTCAACAGCAAGTGAATAATTCATAGGCATTTCTTGACGCTTACCGATATTACCTATTATTTGGCATTCATCACAAGATGATATGTACTTACGGGCATCCTTCAAGAGAGTGGGCCAATAAAATCCAGACTTCAATACCTTATGAGCAGTTCTATCTCCCGCATGATGCCCTCCATAAGCCTCGGAGTGACATTTTCGTAGGATTTGTCCATGTTCATGCTCAGGTACACAACATCTAATAATACCATCTACTCCTTTATAAAGATGTGGGTCATCCCAAAAGTAATGTCTTAAATCATAGAAGAATTTTTTTTCTTTTGTTGGTAAGTAAAGCTAGGTTGTAAATATTTAGCAACAATGTAATTAGCATAGTTAGCATACCAAGGAGTACTATTAGCAACATTTATTGCAGCTAACTGCTCATCAGGAAAACTATCATCAATAGGTAGTGGGTCATCAAGCACATTTTCAAGCCTAGACAAGTTATCAGCTACGGGGTTCTCAGCTCCTTTTCTATCAATGATATGTAAATCAAATTCTTGTAACAAGAGAACCCAACGAATAAGTCTAGGTTTAGCATCTTTCTTTTCCATAAGATATTTAATAGCAGCATGGTCTGTGTGAACAGTTACTTTGGAATCAATAATATAAGGTCTAAATTTATCACAAGCAAACACCACTGCTAAGAATTCTTTTTCAGTAGTAGCATAATTTCTATGAGCACTGTCTAGAGTTTGACTAGCATAATGAATAACATTCAACTTCTTATCAACTCTTTGTCCTAGAACAGCACCAACAACATAGTCACTAGCATCACACATAATTTCAAAAGGCAAGTTCCAAACAGGTGGTTGAACAATAGGTGCAGTAATTAAGGCTTTCTTGAGTGTTTCAAAGGCTTCAAGACAATCATCATCAAAAACAAAAGGAATATCCTTTTGCAAAAGATTAGTAAGAGGCCTAGAAATTTAAGAAAAGTCTTTGATAAATCTCCTATAGAAACCAGCATGACCTAGGAAACTACGAATACCTTTGATGTCCTTAGGACATAGCATTTTCTCAATTTCATCAACCTTAGCTTGGTCCACTTCAATACCTCTTTCAGAAATTTTATGACCCAAGACAATGCCTTCATTGACCATAAAGTAGCACTTCTCCCAATTCAAGACAAGATTTGTTTGTTCACATCTCTGCAAAACTCGCTCAAGATTGCTTAAACAATCATCAGAAGACTTCCCATAAACAGATAAGTCATCCATGAAAACCTCAACAATCTTTTCACAAAAGTCAGAGAATATAGCAGTCATACATCTTTGAAAGGTAGCAGGTGCATTGCATAAACTAAAAGTCATACATCTATAAGCATAAGTTCCAAAGGGACAAGTAAAAGTGGTCTTTTCTTGATCAGGTTGAGAAACAGGTATTTGTGAAAAGCCAGAATATCCATCAAGGAAGTAAAAGTGTGTGTGCTTAGATAATCTTTCAAGCATTTGATCAATAAAAGGCAAAGGGTAATGATCTTTTCTAGCTGCTTTGTTTAATTTTCTAAAATCAATTACCATTCTATAGCCTGTAACAATTCGTTGTGGAATAAGTTCATTCTTATCATTAGGAACAACAGTAATACCTCCTTTCTTAGGGACACAATGAACAGGACTTACCCATCTACTATCTACTATAGGATAGATTATACCTGCTTCCAAAAGTTTTAATATTTCCGTTCTTACCACTTCTTTCATCTTTGGATTTAACCGACGTTGGTGATCAACAACGAGTTTAGCATCAGGTTCCATATTAATTTTGTGCTGCCATAGAGTGGGACTAATGCCCTTTAAATCATCAAGAGTATATCCAATAGCAGCCCAGTGCTTCCTTAGAACTTTCAATAATCTTTCTTCTTCATGTTCTGAAAGGTTAGCACTGATAATAACAGGATATATCTTCTTTTCATCAAGATAAGGATATTTCAAAGTGTCTAGCAATTGTTTTAATTCAAACACAGATCTCCTTTAGGTGGAGGAGGACCTCCTAGAGTTTCAATAGGCAAATTGTGTTTAAGCAGAGGACGTTGTTCAAAGAAAATCTTATCTATTTCATTTCTTTGATGCATATGTAAATCATTTTCATGGTCTAGCAAATACTGTTCTAAAGGATCAGTAGGTGGCACAACAATAGAAGCAAGACCAATTAATTCATCCTTAGGAAATTCTTTTTCATGAAGCTTTCTACTAAACTTGGAAAAATTAAACTCATGAGACTCATCACCAAAGCTAACACTGACTGTTTGTTTCTTACAATCTATCTTAGCATTAACTATGTTCAAGAAAGGTCTACCAAAGATAATGGGACAGAAGTCATCTTGTGGGGAACCAAGAACAAGAAAATCAGTAGGGTATTTTATTTTCCCACACAAGACTTCAACATCTCTAACAATCCCAAATGGTGATATGGTCTCTCTATTAGCAAGTTTAATAGTAACATCTATTTCTTCTATCTCAGCAGGTGCTATGTCTTTCATAATTTCTTGATATAGAGTGTAAGGAATAGCACTAACACTAGCACCCATATCACATAAACCATGATAATAGTGATCTCCTATTTTAACTGAAATAACAGGCATGCCAACAACAGGTCTATGTTTATCTTTTCTATCAGGTTTAGCAATTCTAGCAACTTCTTCACAGAAGTAAATAACATGCCCATCAATATCTTCTTCAAGAGATCTTTAACCATAGCAATGCTAGGTTCTACTTTAATTTGTTCATCGGGTTTAGGTGTTCTAATATAGCTTTTGTTAAGCACGGTTGAAACTTTAGCATGTTCCTTTATCCTAACAGGGAAAGGTGGTTTCTCAATATAAGCAGAAGGAACAACTGGATCAACATTATAAAGTAAAGTTTCTTCTTTAACTAGTACCGGTTCCTTAATTTCTTCTTTAACAGGTGGGTGATATTTAAACCACTTCTCTTTAGGGAGTTCAACATGAGTAGCAAATGATTCACAAAAGGAGGCTACTATCTCAGAGTCAAGTCCATATTTAGTGCTAAACTTTTGAAAAGCATCGGTATCCATAAAAGATTTAACACAATCATACTTAAGTTTAATACCTGACTCTTTACCTTCATCGAGTTCCCAATCTTCAAAGTTGCATTTAATTCTTTCCAAAAGATCCCACCGGAATTCAATAGTCTTCTTCATAAAAGAACCAGCACAAGAAGTATCAAGCATGGTTTGGTCATTATGAGAAAGCCGAGTATAAAAATTCTGGATAATAATTTCTCTTGAGAGCTCATGATTGGGGCATGAATATAACATTGAATTAAGCCTCCCCCAAGCTAGAGCGATACTTTCTCCTTCACGAGGCCAAAAATTATATATATAATTCCGATCACGATGAACTAGATGCATAGGATAAATTTTTTGGTGGAACTCCAATTTCAAACGATTCCAATTCCACGATCCAATATCATCGCATGGCCTATACCATGCCAATGCTTTTACCTTCAAAGATAAAGGGAAAACCTTTTTCATCACCTCATCTCTGGATAAACCTGCAAGCTTAAACAATCCACAAATTTGTTCCACATATATCAAGTGCATATCAGGATGTTCGGTTCCATTTCCTGCATAAGGATTAGGTAGCAGTGGTTCTATCATACCCGAAGGAATTTCATTATTCAATATTTTCAGTAGGTGCAGTAGATTGAGGGGTAGCTAATTGTGGTTCCGGATGAGGTGAATATACCCCAAACAAACCCCTCAAAGGATTGTTCTCCATAGTAACAAGTGACAATAAATTTCAGCACACTATATAAATGTTTCCTTACCAAATTCCACTTCCCAAAGGCGCTTCATTCCCCGGCAACAGCGCCAGAAAATAGCCTTGATGACCCACAAGTATAGGGGATCAACTTTAGCTCTTTTTGATAAGTAAGAGTGTCGAACCCAATGAGGAGCAGAAGGAAATGGCAAGTAGTTTTCAGTAAGGTAATGTCTGCAAGTGCTGAAATTGTAAGTAGCAAGTAGTTTGATAGCTAGGTAATTTGTAACGAGCAAGTAACTATAAGAATAACAAGTATGCAGATAGGTAGCCCAATCCTTTTGAGGCAAAGAACAGGCCAAAACGGTCTCTTATGATAAGCAAAGTGTTCTTGAGGGTACACGGGAATTCCATCTAGTCACTTTCATCATGTTGGTTTGATCTGTGTTCGCTACTTTGATAATTTTATATGTGGGTGGACCGGTGCTTAGGTGCTGTTCTTACTTGAACAAACCTCCTACTTATGATTAACCCTCCCGCAAGCATCCGCAACTACGAGAATAATATTAAGAATAAATTCTAACCATAGCATTAAACTTTTGAATCCAATCGGTCCCTTAAGGAATAGCGCATAAACTGGGTTTAAGCTTCTGTCACTCTCGCAACCCATCATCTAATTGCTACTCCACAATTCATTCCCTTAGGCCCAAATATGGTGAAGTCTCATGTAGTCGACGTTCACATGACACCACTAAGGGAATAACAACATACATACTATCAAAATATCGAACACATATCAAGTTCACATGATTACTTGCAACATGATTTCTCCCATGACCTCAAGAACAAAAGTAACTACTCACAAATGATAATCATGCTCAAGATCAGAGGGTTATTAAATAGCATATTGGATCTGAACATATAATCTTCCACCAAATAAACCATATAGTAATCAACTACAAGATGTAATCAACACTACTAGTCACCCACAAGCACCAATCTATAGTTCCGGTAACAAGATTGAATACAAGAGATGAACAAGGGTTTGAGATGAGATGGTGTTGTTGAAGATGTTGATGGAGATTGCCCCTCCCCCCCAAGATGGGAGATTTGTTGGTGATGAGGATGACGATGATTTCCCCCTCCGGGGGGGGGGGAGTTCCCCCGGCGGAATCGCTCCGCCGGAGGGCAAAAGTGCTCCTGCCCAAGTTCCGCCTCGAGACGGCGGAGCTCTGTCCCGAAAGCCTTCTCCTTATTTTTTTTCTAGGTTAAAATGACATATACCAGAAGATGGGCACCGGAGGTGGGCCGAGGAGGCCACAACCCACCAGGGTGCGCCTAGGGGCCCTGGCGCGCCCAGGTGGGTTGTGCCCACCTGGTGGCCCCCCTCTGGTGATTAGATGCTCCAATAATTCTTAAATAATGCATAAAATATCTCCGTGAAGTTTCAGCTTGTTTGGAGTTGTGCAGAATAGGTGGCCTGAGTAGCTTTTCCAGGTCCAGATTTCCAGCTGCCAGAATTCTCCCTCTTGGTGTGTACCTTGCAAATTATGAGAGAAAAGGCATTAGAATTACTCCAAAAAGCATTATTATGGATAAAAACATCATAAATAACAGTAAGAAAACATGATGCAAAATGGACGTATCACCACGCATGAGCGGTGTCGCGTCATTTATAAATAAAGTTTTTTTCAGTGGCACGTACGCAATATAAATAGGTTCATATGGAGAGAAAAAGAAACCGCTCCACTATATACATAGCCAGGACGAGCCTACACAGTTGCTTGCTGGGATTGCTCTCTTCACACTCTCTCGCACAAAATGACTGTGGCCACATCTCTAACATCCGGGTGGATCACGTCCGCCGGGGGAAGGGGTGGATGCTTTGTGTAGATGTGGTCGCCGTCGCCGACGGCGAAAACCCATTGTTGGCATGTCCCGATCAGGGGTCCCCGTCGTTCTCTCTTACAAAGTCAGTGTGGTTGCCTTCATCCCTTTCTCACTGTTGTGACATGGGCCGTTGCCGCCTCCCTCCGCCCTCCTCTAGGTTGAGCTACGTCCCGACATCCCTCAGCTACAACTTCCTTTACAGCCGGCTTGCACCACTGCCCCAGCTACCCACATCGCTCCATGTAGATATTTCTCTACTTCTTTGCCCCGCACGTACCTCTACTGGCTTCTACTATATTTGTGATGAGTTTATGTCTCATCAACTAGTCCCAGTAATCTTATTCTAATCATGCTTCTTCAATTTCTTTGCCACAGGGATGCTCATCTCGATTTTAGTGAAACTGCACAAAATGATCCGATGGTCAAAGGGTTGCAAACTTCATTTCTTCGGAAGGTTCAATGTCGCCAGCAAATTAAATCCTGGTTAGGGTTTAGGGTTCAAGGGCTAGGGACTGCATGGCTCATTTTTTTCTTTAGTTGTCTCTGTTCCAAAATAAGTGTCAACTTTAGTAGTAGTAACACTTTGTACTAAAGTTTGCATAAAGTTGAGACACTTATTTTGGAACAGAGGGAGTACATATTGGCTATGATCTGTCAATCATTGAGATGCAATAGCATGCATGTTAGTCTCCTTTGTATTTGATGAAATGTTGCAACGGGGCAACCTTGGATGCAAGATACATGAAATAGAAGCTGGAAGCTTCATAGCATTGTACAAATTTATCTCGCTGAGAAATTACAGTACGTACTATACTACTATGTAAAGAGTTAGGTGTCGCACGGTGTCCAAAAAATATGGTGATAGTGTGAGGTGGGCCATGTAATCACTGAGCTTGCGTGTTTTCACTGCTTTCGCAATCATCCGTTGTAAGAATGGAGAAAATTGTAATCTACTCCCTCCATCCGCGAATAAGTGTACTTCTAGCTTTTGTCCTAGGTCAAAGTTTTAAAACTTTGACCAATTTTAAGGGAAAAGTACTAGCATTTATGACACTAAATTAATAGCACTAGATCTATTTTGAAATGTACTTTCATAATATATCAATTTGATGTCATATGTGTTATAACTCTTTTGTATATAGTTGGTCAAAAATTTAAAAGTTTGACTTAAGACAAAAGCTAGAAGTACACTTATTCGCAGATGGAGGTAGTACCTCCTTTCGCTGAAACATGGGACATCTAGCAATCGTACTTGTCGGTGTCAAAACCGGCGGATCTCGGGTAGGGGGTCCCGAACTGTGCGTCTAGGTCGATGGTAATGTCGGTGCCAAAACCGGCGGATCTCGGGTAGGGGGTCCTGAACTGTGCGTCTAGGTCGATGGTAACAGGAGACAAGGGACACAATGTTTACCCAGGTTCGGGCCCTCTCTATGGAGGTAATACCCTACTTCCTGCTTGATTGATCTTGATGAATATGAGTATTACAAGAGTTGATCTACCACGAGATCGTAATGGCTAAAACCCTAGAAGTCTAGCCTGTATGACTATGATTATGATTGTCCTTCCTACGGACCTAGCCCTCTGGTTTATATAGACACCAGAGGGATCTAGGGTTACATAAGGTCAGATACAGAGAAAGGAATTTTCATATTTGGTCACCGAGCTTGCCTTCCACGCCAAGGAGAGTCCCATCCGGACACGGGAGAAAGTCTTCAGTCTTCGTATCTTCACAGCCCATCTGTCCGGCCCATGTCTAACAGGTCGGACGCCCGAGGACCCCTTAGTCCAGGACTCCCTCAGTAGCCCCTGAACCAGGCTTCAATGACGAGGTGTCTGGCCCGCAGATTGTCTTCGGCATTGCAAGGCGGGTTCCCTTTCCCGAATACTCCAAGATAGTCTTCGTATGCAACAAATGTGTCCGGATCTGCAACACAAGTACCACACACAACCGTAGAGAGTATAATATTTCACGGGTCCCATCCGCTGACAACTTTTTGTAAGGTGACATCACGTCTGCCCGGTCATTATTTCGAACCATTTTCATCTGCCATTCCACGTTTCGAGATGCGGTTTTCATTGGCACGTCTTATCAAAGCAGAGATCGTGTCCCCTTTATTGCAGGATTCTCATCAATACGGGCGTGAGTAATCCCATCATGCCGTTTGCACAACCCTTGGGAATAGGCGAGTTTTGAGGCGAGTGGGGAGGCGCTTGATATTCACTGCCTTTATAAGAAGATAAGGATTCCCTTTCTTCACCCACGCCTTCTCTCTATCTCTGCCCATCCATTCTCGAGCTCCAGCGCCCAAGTCCTCATCTTTTCCGCCTCAAGAAAGCGCTCAACCATGTCCGGATCTGGAGGGCAAGGCAAGTGGATGGCCTCCTCCGTTAAGGAGAAGGACATCACCGAGCTTCGGAAGGCCAAGTATCTGGCGAAAGGAATCGCTCACCGGCTTCCGGCCAAGGGGCAAGTCGTCCCCACCCCGAATCCCAACGAGAGGGTGGTGTTCATCCCCCATTTGGTCCGCGGGTTAGGGTTTCCTCTCCACCCTTTCATCCGCGGACTGATGTTTTATTATGGGCTAGATTTCCATGATCTAGCCCCAAACTCATACCTCAACATCTCGGCATTTATTGTCGTGTGCGAGGCCTTCTTCTGCATTTCTCCCCACTTCGGATTATGGCTCAAGATCTTCAATGTGAAGCCGAAAGTGGTGGATGGCCAACATGCGGAGTGCGGAGGCGCCATGGTGAGCAAGATGCCCAATGTCACATGGCCCAAAGGCACGTTTGTGGAGACCGTCAAGGAGTGGCAGAAATAGTGGTTCTATATCATAGAGCCTCGTGACGCCACTTGGGCCGCGGCCCCGAATTCAAGTCCGGAGCTCCAATGCGGCTCACCTCCTGGATAGAGAAGGGCCCAAATTGGTGTTCGTCGGACGAACTGATAGCGCTGCATATGCGCGTCCAAAGCATGGTGGATAAAAACATCAAGCTCGTCAACGTGATCCAGGTGATGCTAGTTCGGGATCCTTCCATGCCAGAGCCAAACATGCCCTTTATGGGAATTTGATCCGGAGAAGCACCAGACCCTGGAGAGGCTCTTTGGAACCACTCACGAAGATGTCTGGAAGCTGCTCTTTAAAGGCAACGAGACGCCGCCGGCCATAGACTCAGACCGCGGGCACGATCTAGCCCATCCTGCCAGCGTGGTAAGTCCTTCACATCAAGGTGTATCCTCTACTTGCTTATTCAAGGAAGATGTCTAAAACTTTACTATTTATTGTTTTTCAGGCATGGACAGAGAAAGCGGGGCGGATTCAATGTCCGGCTCCGCTGTCCGAGGAACCAATCATCCCGCTCCTGGCAAAGATGCTGGTTCCGGCGCCCTACAAGGCGCCGGAGAAGAAGGCCAAGAAGAAGGCCAAGGGGGTCCGGAGTGGCCCCCGCCGCAAGGGAGCTTCGGACATGTCGTCCGAAGACAAGACGCACTCCTCTGCCGCCGAAGACGACGGCGAGGAGGAGGAAGAAAGCAACTCCCCTCCTGAAGGGGGAAGGAAGAAGAGGGCGGCCTCCACAAGTCTGGAGGTGGAGGCGCCCAAGAGGGGGAAGGGCTCCCTCACAGATAACTCTGCAAGGGACGTCGACAGCAGCCCCGAGCGACCCCCCCCCCCCCGAAGCAAGCCCCTGGCCGCATCGTAAGTACTAAAGACCCGTATACGTCCATGTATCCGGCCTCTCCTCTTCATGGTATTAACATGTTTAATTATGTAATGGCAGTCCGGCCCACGACAGCTCCCAGCGATCCTCGTCAGGGGGTTCGCTGGATTCGAAGGCGATGGCCAGCGAGTCACCACCGACGGCTCACTCTCCCCAGGCCAAGGGCGATGCCGAGGTGGTGTCCCAACGGACCTTCCCCGGCCAGGGAGAGGTTCGGGAGGTCGTCAAGGAGGCGCCAGAGGATGACTCCTTGGCCGCCGGACACACGGGGGAGAAGATCCCCATGGAGACTGGTGATGGGGGCCATGTTCAGCTCGGCCCCTAGCCGAATACGGTTCCGGAGACCTATACGGCTCCGGAATCCGGTGAGCAGCCTCCCTCAAGAGAAGGAGGTGTGCCTATCCCGCCGGTGGTCTCTGTCCAACCAGAGGCACTGGATAATCTGCTGGAAGCGCTACGAGGCGCTTCCATTGTGGATGAACACCGTATCCTTATGGGTACGGTGATTGAGAGGGTTCAGTCTGTCAAGAGCGGACTAACCGAAGCCTGTAGCAACCTGCTGATGGGTTTTGAGGTAAGCGACGCAAAAGAGAAAGTCCCAATATAGACAGTAGCCCCTAAGACACTGTCCGGTGTTCGGAAAGAAAGGTCGGACAGAGCATCAATTCATTTTTGCAGGAAACTAGCTAAATATGTCTTATATGAATAAGCAGGCGTCATTGCTGGCCATGACCTCACACACTGCCGAATTCTCCGGACTAAAGCAGAGACTGGAGCAGACCGAGGAGGAGCTCGGCCAAGCGAGGAAGTAGCTAGAAGACAAGCAAGGTATGTAATGACTTTGTTGTATATTTGGAAAGAATAAATTATGTGTATTGACAGAATTGCCATGATATGTGTAGGAGCGGCGACTAAGGTCGAGGTCCTTAAGAAAGCGTTGGCCGAGGCCAAGGAGAAAGCTGCCAAGGAACAAGCCGCTCGTGAGAAGCACGAGGCTAGGCTTGATGAGGTCCAGCAGGAACTCCAGGATGCCGTGAAGAAGTGTGAGTCCTTGGAACGCGATGTTTTGGCTCAAGATACCGAACTCGCCAAGGCTCATCAAAGCGCACAAGAGGCCCGGGTCGAAGCCCAAAGCGCCCTCCAGGAGATCCAATAGGCGAAGAATATTCCAGCGGGTAAGGCGTTTAGTATGCAAAGCAAGTATGTGAAGAAGAAGTATTTCTTACTAGCCCGGATTTGGAGTTCTCCAGGGGCGTTTGCGGATCAGCCGCGCGGTGTTTCTCACGCTGCGGAATTCTTCCGAGCCGAAGAGGGGAGCTCAACAGAGAAATTGTTCTGGTCGCAATACCTTGCGCCAGAACATCCGGTGCCCTTTAGCGACCAGCTAAAATAGTTGGTCGAGCTGCATAGGGTGGCCGAACTAGCCATGAAGGATTTAATAATCCGGCTGTGGCCCGCCGAAGCTATACCCAGTAGCTACTTCGGGCTCGTGAAGCGGCTGGTGAGTGCCTGCCCTCGGCTGGACGTCGTCAAGCGGTCGGTCTGCATCGAGGGCGCGCGCATGGCCTTCGCCCGGGTCAAGGTGTGGTGGGCGAAGATGGACGCCGTCAAGCTTGTGACCGAGGGGCCGCCTGAGGGCAAGGAGCACCGCACACCCGAGCGGTATTTTGAAGACGTCCTGGAGGGGTCTCGTATTGTGGTGACGCAATGTGCGCAAGACATTATTTTCGAATGAATACATGCGTGTTGTCTCCGCCTTGTATGATGAAACAAAGTCGTTATGTAATATAATGTTTGCTTTTTAGAAAATTTTACCTCCTGTGTGGCCGTGTTATGTGAAATCTGAGAGTTGGCGAGTCGTCGGCTTCTGCCCTCACATAGGTAGTACCGGAGTGTTCGGGATGTAACCTAAACACTCTTGATCCAATTGTTTGGTCCTTGAAGGAGGTGTTTAGCGCAACGAACCAGGCAATCGGACTATACGGCTTTTAGCACCCTCACTTAGCCATAGGAGTTTGACAATAAAAATATAGGCGCAGCCCTAGTATCCGGACTAGGGTGTTGTAAACACGTGATCGGGTAAGTACCGATCCCTCGCGTAATGCGGAAAAAATCTCTAACAATTTGAAACCACCGAAGAGCTGACCGGCTCTCGCCGCATCATGACAGTCAGTTTTCGGCTTTCTCTACGGATGTGCTCATCCGGATAAACCAGGACACAATCGCAGTAGTTCTCCCTTTACTACCCTAGCCGATATAGCGGAACGTAAGGTAGTAATCACAGGAGCCGGGCAACCCAACTATTGACCAAAGACATGATTCGGAGCCAATGCATATAGTGCCAAATTCGGGGTGCCGAGCTATACTATAAAAAGTGTTCGGACTTTGTTGCCGTATTGCGGGGCGCTATGAAGCCCCTGGCAAATTCAAACGTACCAAAGTGTACGGGTGCTATTTGATAAGGTTATCAAAAAGGAAAAGAATAAAGGGTAGTAAGCTAGAGCCGCAGAATTTGGGCCGCAAACTGTTTCCATTATAATTTGGTGATACGTCAAAGCGCATTCATACAAATAGTACAATAAGCAAAAGGCTATTTAACATGCCACAACCAAGGGAGAGCTGCGTGTGGGCCCTAAAAACAGGTAGAGTGATCGTTAAAGAGATCACCCAGAAATTCCCCTATACGTCCATGCTTAGTGCCGTCTTGGTGCATTTATCCTTCGAAAGGACCTGTGATCAGGCCATCAAGGAAGGCTTGTGAAAAAGAAACCTGAAAAGGAGAAAAAAGGAAACGCTGAAAAGTATGTGCGTCCGGGGAGCGGTCGAGCCATATCGTGGATCGCAAACTAGTTATGCCTCCGTCTATGCCCATGGTATTTTGAGTGCGTAGTTATGTACGCGCGGTACTAATGCCCCCACTTGGTCGGGACTGGGACGGAGGCTGAATTGCTAGTCGAGCTCTTGCCGAGCCGAGCTGTCCTGCTGCACAATAGTCCAAACTCTCTTGACGGCGTCCGGGATCTCGGCCGCCGAATTAAGGTTCTGCTTGAAGAGGCCGCTCTGTACTTCTGCTGCTAAGGCAGCGGTGTGCTCCTCTGTACGGAGGGAGCGTTCCGTATTTCCATTGACTGTTATGACGCCGCGTGGTCCGGGCATCTTGAGCTTAGGATAAGCGTAGTGTGGCACCGAGTTTAAGCGCGCAAATGTTGTTCGTCCCAGCAGTGCATGATAGCCGCTGCGGAAGGGGACGATGTCGAAGATCAACTCTTCGCTTCGGAAGTTGTCCGGAGATCCGAAGACAACCTCTAGCGTGATTGAGCCCGTACAGCGAGCCTCTACACCTGGTATGACTCCTTTAAAGGTAGTTTTGGTGGGCTTGATCCTTGAGGGATTAATGCCCATTTTGCGCGTTGTGTCTTGATAAAGCAGGTTCAGGCTGCTACCTCCGTCCATTAGGACCCGCGTGAGGTGCCATCGATTATTGGGTCGAGGACCAGTGCGGCTGACCCGCCATGACGGATACTGGTCGGATGGTCTCTACGATCAAAGGTGATCGGACAGGAAGACCATGGATTGAATTTTGGGGCGACTGGCTCCATCGCATAGACGTCCCTGAGTGCGTGCTTGCGTTCCCTCTTGGGGATGTGGGTAGCGCATATCATGTTCACCGTTTTGACCTGAGGGGGAAACTTCTTCTATCCCCCTGTGTTCGGTGGCCGAGGCTCCTCGTCGTCGTCTTCGCTTTGCGACCCCTTCTCCTTGTTCTCGGCATTTAACTTGCCGGCCTGTTTGAAAACCCAACAATCTCTGTTGGTGTGGTTGGCTGGTTTTTCTGGGGTGCCATGTATCTGGCAAGGACGATCGAGTATGCGGTCCAGGCTGGATGAGCCCAAATTGTTCTTATTGTGTGGCTTCTTCCGCTGACCGGACTTGGAGCCACTGAATCCGGCGTTGACCGTCGTGTCATCGGTATGGTTGCCATTGTTTCGACGCTTATGTCTGTTGCGTCGGGGCTTGCCGTTGCTATCCTTGGTTTCAGAGGTGCCAGGTTTGCTTGCATTATTATTGCAACGGGCTAGCCAACTATCTTCGCCCGCGCAAAAGCGGGTCATAAGTGTCGTAAGGGCTGCCATGGACTTCGGCTTTTCCTGCCCGAGATGTTGGGTGATCCATTCGTCGCGGATGCTATGCTTAAAGGCCGCTAGGTCTTCGGCATCCGGACAGTCAACGATCTGGTTCTTTTTAGTTAAGAACCTAGTCCAGAATTTCCTGGCTGACTCTCTGGGCTGTTGGACTATATGACTTAAGTCATCTGCATCCAAACGTCGGACGTATGTTCCTTGGAAGTTGTCGAGGAAGGCTCCTTCCAAGTCTTCCCATCTGCCAATGGAGTTTTCGGGCAGACTGTTCAACCAGTACCGAGCTGGTCCTTTGAGTTTTAGTGGGAGGTATTTGATGGCGTGGAGATCATCACCGCGGGCCATATGAATATGGAGAAGAAAATCCTCGATCCATACCGCGGGGTCTGTTGTCCCATCGTATGATTCGATGTTTACGGGTTTGAACCCTTCTGGGAATTCGTGATCCATCACCTCGTCTGTGAAGCAGAGAGGGTGTGCGGCGCCTCTATATTGGGCCACATTGCGATGTAGCTCCGATGGAGTCCGTCTGCAGTTTTCGGCCCGGGTGTGACTAGGCTTGTCACGTCCGAATAGATAGTCGTCGTCACGTGTCGGGGCACGTCCTTGCGATCCGTAGATCGATCTGGTATGTCCTGCTCTATTGTCCAGGTCCTGCCGAAGGTCGTAGGTATGTCCCCGAGCTATTTTATCTCTGCCTTTACGGTGAGGTGGGGGGCTAGTGTTCGGCTTGAGTTGCCGCTTTATCTTGACCACGTGGTGGTCGGTCAGCCGCATTGCGCGATGATGGTACGGGCTCCAGTGCCTCATCATCAAACTGAGGTAGCAATTTACGCTTCGGGTAGCTTTTGGCTGGGCGCTTGAGGCCATATTCCTCGGCTACCAGGACATCAGTCCATCTATCGTTTAGCGGATCTTGATCAGCTTGAAGCTGCTGCTGCTTCTTTTTCAGGCTCCTTGCAGTGGCTATTAGCTGGCGCTTAAAGCACTCCTGCTCAAGAGGTTCCTCAGGCATGATAAAAATCCTCGTTGCCGAGGCTCACCTCCTCCTCGGAGAGCGGAACATAATTACTGTCCTCCGAGGCTTCGTTTATGGCCTGTTCATCAGGGCTAACTTGCCCATCTTCCCGTTCGTCCTGTTCGGAGGTTGCCTCAACGGGGTCTTCATTGCCTTCGGCACCGTCCGGAGTGTTATCGTGTCCTGTGACGGTGTTGCTGTCTTTGCTGCGGCGTGATTTAGAGCGGCGCCGCTGGCGCCGGCGCTTTGGTTGTGTCTTTGGGGGGTCATCCTCAACTGGATTTTCCTTGTCATCGTCGCTATTATCTTTTGGTGCATCCACCATGTATACGTCATATGAGGAAGTGGCCGTCCATCGTCCGGTGAACGGCGGGTTTTGGGCCCCCCTTCTCCGGCATCGTCGTCCATACCGTCGATGTCTTCGGAGCCGTAATCGAGCATGTCGGTTAAGTCCTCGACAGTGGCTATGAAGTGGGTGGTGGGTGGGAAGCGAAATTCCTCGTCCTCAGCCTCCAGTTCGAACCGGATATAATTCGGCTGTGAGTCCCCCGCAAAGGATAGATTTTTTAATGAGTTTAGCACGTCGCCTAAAGGCGAGTGCCGGAAGATGTCCGCGGCACTGAATTCAACGATCAATGACTGATCCAGCTCTATGAGCACGGACGCACGTGGTTCGGAACCTGCCAGAAACGAGTCCGAGGTTCCGGTGACACAGACATCATCCGAGGTTAAGTCTGTGTGCGGCTCCAACGCCGCTGAGTCTGCGGCTTCCGTGGCGGGGTTAAGCTTCCCGTCCTGAGATGGCGCGATCTGCTCCAGATCTCAGGTCAGAGCGGTTACAGGTGCTATCTCTTGGGTATGGTCCGATGACAGATTTACGTCGTGTTCATCGTGATGGCAGGGAGCGGCTACCGTGGTCTCGAATCCGTCGAAGATCAAGTCTCCGTGGATATCCACGACGTAGTTCAAGCTTCCAAATCTGACCTAATGGCCAGGGTCGTAGCTTTTGAAATGCTCCAGATGGCCAAGCAAGTTGGCCCGCAGTACGAAGCCGCCGAATACGAAGATCTGTCCGGGGAGGAAGGTTTCCCCTTGGACAACATCGTTGTAGATGATCGAAGGAGCCATCAAACCTTTTGACGACGGCACGGTGGAACTCTCAATGAAAGCACCAATGTCGGTGTCAAAACCGGCGGATCTCGGGTAGGGGGTCCCAAACTGTGCGTCTAGGTCGATGGTAACAGGAGACAGGGGACACAATGTTTACCCAGGTTCGGGCCCTCTCTATGGAGGTAATACCCTACTTCCTGCTTGATTGATCTTGATGAATATGAGTGTTACAAGAGTTGATCTACCACGAGATCCTAATGGCTAAAACCCTAGAAGTCTAGCCTCTATGACTATGATTATGATTGTCCTTCCTACGGACCTAGCCCTCTTGTTTATATAGACACTAGAGGGATCTAGGGTTACATAAGGCCGGTTACAGAGAAAGGAATTTTCATATTTGGTCGCCAAGCTTGCCTTCCACGCCAAGGAGAGTCCCATCCGGACACGGGAGAAAGTCTTCGGTCTTCGTATCTTCACAGCCCATCAGTCCGGCCCATGTCTAACTGGTCGGATGCCCGAGGACCCCTTAGTCCAGGACTCCCTCAGTACCACCTCAGTAATAATGACCAATGAGCCATCAAATCACATAGACCCAGCAGTAAGTTGGACGGACGAAGCAACCATCACTCTTGAATCTGCTTCTCCCTTCAATGCAGGTGCTAGTGAGAGGTCGCGTCTGCTCTGCCCGGGCATGAATGCGGCACCGATTCTCCGGAGCGGCGCTGACCGTTTCGGGCAGGAAGCGCGCGTGGGCGATGGAGGGGCTTTGGGTGGGCTAGGCTGGTCAGGAGCGGGCGTGGCATTTGTCCCGACCGGACGCCCTGAAACGAGAGGATGCACCTCACGGCTAAATCATACGCTACACACCATCTCTCTGTAGGAGTAGGTCGATGTGTCGCTCTCTCTAACACACACACACATGCACACACTGGTTCATAGAATAGGAATATCGTGCGAGTGGGAAGCCACAGGAAGTGAGATAAATGGAGTACGTACAAGAAGAGAAGAGGTGACGAATATTTCATCAAACCTGGACTGAGGGTACTCCCTCCGTCTAGGTGTTAAGTCATCTTACGA
Source organism: Triticum aestivum (assembly GCF_018294505.1). NCBI lineage: Eukaryota > Viridiplantae > Streptophyta > Magnoliopsida > Poales > Poaceae > Triticum > Triticum aestivum. Next base: position 61,099,217 of record NC_057796.1, read on the forward strand.
AAATCAGATATTCCCAAAATGTTTAGGCATCATCCATTAACTTCGCATCTCAATCCCCTCCTAGCCTCGTTGCTAGCGAGCGTTGTTACTTACTTTGCCTTGTTATCTCCCCAGGAAACCCGATGCATGGAGCGACGTGTTGATCAGTCAAGGAATCAAAGTCGACTTGCATGCGAGTTAATACGTGGCCCTGCATGGTAGCTAAAACGGCATCTCTTAATTGTTGTGATTAATTGTTGCGTTTAGAGACAGAAATCAGGGCTTTGATTGCAGGAAGGACCGGTCAAGTTTCTCCTTCTCCTCCAATCTACTTGCACCTTGGTCCCGCTGCACCTTCTAACCTGACTTACACCTAGACGGAGGGAGTAGTACGAGATACGGTGGCACACTGACTTAGGTCGAATACAAGTGCGCAAAATTATTGGAAGAGAGCAAAGTGTACAAACTAAATAATTAAAATTGAATTTCTCAAAAAAAATTGAAACGGAGGCAAAAGATTTGCCTCATCCACTAAATAAGTGGAGAATAGAGTTTCATAGTTTGCAAGTGACCCTTCAAATAAACGGCATGGCAATTACTCTCAATACGCCCTAGTTTCTTAGCACCCGTTGTAACCCTTAGTACATACGGTGGCACACTGACTTAGGCCGATTACAAATGCCCAAAATATTTAAAATTGGAAGATGGTGCAGCCCACCTTTCCGATATTTTAACCGTGTGTGGTTCAGTTGTTGTTCACTTCGGAGGGTCGTGTACCACATGTGAACGTTAGTAAGCGCGACCGGGAGGCGTGCAGCATTAATTGCGAGTTGACTCCTTCGAGCGTTAAATTTTCTTCACGTATTAGCATTGCCCCTAGTATTTTTCTTCACTACGTTAAATAAAGAGTTCCGTTTCGTGCATATTTAAAATGATTTTAATGGAAAGAAAAAGAAAACCACTCCATCTATATAAGCTTCAGCCTCGGCGATTGTTTTCTAGGGTTTGCTCTCTTCACACTCTCTCTCCACTATATATATACACGTTGGAGGCTCAGCGCTTGTAGTTTCTCTCTTTACACTCTCTCACCCTCTCCAGATCTAAACAAGACTTCGTTGGCCTCTCTCTCTCCCCCCTCACTGCTGGTCAAAGAGCCGGCAGGATCCGTCCGCCGGGAAGGGAAGGAGGCTTAACGCTGTCGCCGTCAGCGAGGGAGGGAATCCACTACCAGCGCAGCTGTTCTCTTTCACCCAGCGGTGGGCTTTTTCCACATGCATTGCTCTAGCTGCATGTGGGCTTTTTCCGCTTCTGCACTCGAATCTAGGTGTTGGATCAAACAGGAAAGTAGTGGGGTAAGTTGTATAGCATGAATCTAGGACGTGGTTCAAAGAGGAAAAGAAGGGGAAAGTAGTAGAGACCGGCTATCCAGCACCTACGTTGGTCGAAAAGGGAAAACAATGACAAACGTAGTACGCACATCTGTAACGAACAGATCTTTCTGTTTTGGGGGAGAAGGCTGTAGAGTTTGAGCAGGACTAGATTTGCTGCCCTCACATAGGGAAAGGTGTCTAAAGATAACAAAACTGGGACCAACACAAATATGCTCCTTGGTTGTTTGTTCATTGTTGCAACAGACTGTGCATCACCCCTTTATACATCAGTAGATGCACATGGTGCTGGTGCGTCCACTGTCCCGTACAACTCTTTAGCTGTTGTTAATCTAAGGCCCTGTTTGGTTCAAAAGTCCTAGGACTTTTTTTAGTCCCAACTAAAAAGTCCCTAGTCCCTACCTGTTTGGTTCCAGGGACTAAACATGGACTAGAGGTTATTAAATGACATGCTAACAGACCATGTTACCCCTAGTAATGAACTAATAGAGATATGGTGCGATGCGGGGCAGGGGGCAACTATTGGAAAAAGTCCCAAAAAGACTCTCCCTCAGGGTCTTCTTTCTTTAGTCCCAAATGCCTACTTGTAGTCCCTAAAAGTCCCTCCTGTTTGGTTTAGATGGGACTAAAAGGGACTTTTTTAGTCCCTACACCAAAAAGTCCCTGAAAACAAACACCCTCTAATAATGCCGCTGGAAAATTGAAGCAATGCCACAGTTAAAAGCAAATTACATGTTTAACAAATTTTATTGTTAATATAATCTCTCCATTAATATGAATCAATGCCACTGTTTGAGAAATGCTACTATATTGCTTTCTTTCCCATTTAGATAAGTTAGATGCTTCTTTTTGTGGGCTTCTCTGTCATCCACCATTATTGACCAGTAGTTGTTACCTTTGCACCTCTATGTAAACAGGGTTATCTACTTCACCTCGTTGCTATTGCGACCTTTTGTTGCACTGCACAAAACACTTTTGTTTTAAGAGTGTTTTGTGCAGTTCAACCAAAATGTCACACCGACAATGTTGCTTGATTGCTTGATCTTAGTGGAACTGCACAAGAGGAGATCTGACTTCCTATCCGTGTTGGCAAATTTGTTTCAGATCTTCTTCTTGTGAGTTGTTTGAATTCCGCGTCATGAGAGGTTAGTACTAGCCTTCTTTCAAGTGATTGTGAAGTGTGCCTTCATATGTTGTGCTACTTATATGGTAATGTTGCTTGATTTTAGTGAACTGCACAAATGGAGACAAGACTTCCAATTTGTATGTGCACCGTAATATCCCACTGAGGTAAGATAATGATATTTCACAATTGTTGGCCTGTATTTTGCTACTGTCATCAGAAAATTAATGTCGTTGTTTAGTGCTATACTTGTGCTCCCTAATTGACATGCCAAATCTTACATTGAAGGCGAAGCTTGTCTGTTATTGAATCAAGTGATGAAGGGGAAGAACAATCTGAAAAAAAAAACAAAAATCAACTCCCGGTGTTGTAAGGAAGCACTTGAACTATGATGACACAAGTAATGATATAGTTTTGCATCTTAATTTATTGCTATGGCTGGAACGAGCAATTGTTTTGCCACTGATTTGATGCCACTCTTAATGTAATATGTAATTATCTCTACTTGTTCAAACAGGGACCTTCTTTGAAGATAAAATATATTTTAGTGGAACTGCACAAGAAGATGTTGGAAACATTAAACTAATCGAGGAGTATATAGTAAGCATGGAAACCACAGTAGATAACAACAGATGGTTCCCGAGAAGTGCTTCATCTGTATGCTCTACACAATAAGCCACCTGACAAATGTTGGTACCGGCCCACGGATTTCATCCATATGATTGAGCTTTGTCATCTCTATCGGTGGTGTGCTACTATTTAGCTACTGTCATGAAGTGCTTCATCTGTGTTGTTTTAAATATTTCCTTTCCTTTTTTCGAGCAAATAGGGATGCTAGCATTTAGTTGTCCTCTTGTCTTTGCACAACACGATCATCCTCCTCTGAAGAAGAATATGGAGTGTGTGAAGTGCCTAGTTCCGATTATGGCAGGATGAAGAAGCCAAGCCTCTCTTCTTATCAGAAGGGAGTAGTTGAAGGATGGTTACATTATTGCCCACAAGAATAAACTAACTTCAGCTCAGAAGGACTCACGGATCTCCATCTTTGTTGCTGTGATGGCCAATACAATGTTGTTTTAGGATTCCTTCTGGTGAGTTCCATTTTTTTAAATGTGTGCTCTGCATGGATCATGTAGGTTGCCTGTTTAAATTATCAATTCATAGTACAGTTTGCTTTATACTAATCACTTTTTGTATTTATGCAAACAGGGGGTGCTCAGCTTGATTTACATGGGAACTGCACAAAATGTTCACGAATACATCAAATATTCTTGAATCATTCATTTCCACCACAGGAAAGGAGGTGCCGATATGTTCAAGGTGTTGCAACATATAAAGGCGAAATCATACAAGCTACGCGCGAATTTGGTTGATTTTGGTGGAACTGCACAAAAAGAACAGCTGGTTTATTTAGCACGAGGTGCCATGTCAATGTCCGAACTAATGGCAAACCCTTCCCATTCCACAATCGTAGGCATTTGATATTTTGGAATGGGAAACCCTTGTCAAATTTTTCTCATTGATGTACGCAAAACAACACGCATTTGACATTTTGGAATGGGACAACCTTGTCAAATTTTGCTCATCGATCGATTTATCTTTATTCTTTAGTTGTGAAGTAAATATTGGCTCTCACATGTGAATCGCTGAGATGCATAATCATCGATTGTTTTGAATGTTCTCTATGAATTGCCAGGCCTGTGTGTTTGATTGCAATGTAAAGGAATGCTAACAAGCTGCTCAAACTTTTTGTACTCCCTCTGTTCCTTTTTACTTCGCATATTAGATTTCTTTCAAGTCAGTTGATTTTACATTGTGAATGTTGATACTTTTTTCTATAAGATTGGTCAAAGTAGAGATACTTTGACTTCATACAAAACTTATATGCAGACTAAAAAGGATCGGAGGGAGTACGTGTGAAACTACTGCAAACGAGGTGATCACCCTGGGAATAATGCTAGTACGTATTGTTTTGCATGTTCATCCAATGCTAGTGATACAAGAATTCGAACTAAATTCATTCATACACGGCTGGATTTCATATAAACATGCCGGATTTCATTACATTTCATACATTCTTCAACTAAAAAGGGGTGCGCTGGAGGTATAATTAATTGACCGAAGCTACCCACCCGTGTCCGGCTTAGCTGAACAGAAGCTTCTTCTCCAGTGGACTGAGCTTCAGTGACTTAAGTGCAGGTGCAGTTAAGTCACTGAAGCAGCGCCCTTCTCCAGCACAGCTCTCCAACTCCACGTCGCTGCCAAGAAGCTAATCGGCCGTCAATGGTCAACCCACCAAGCTTGGCTTCAACCGGAGGGTAGCAGTGGTGGCCTTACTTGGACCTGAGTGGCGGTGACCTACCGTGTTCTACTCTTGCTCTTTTTCTGTGTGACGCGGCCTCGTTGGCGGCGGGGCGGGGCCTCGACGGAGCCGGCGATGTCCTCTGTCTCGTTGCCGGCGGGGCGGCGCCTCGGCGGAGCGGGGGAAATCCTCCCCCTCATTGCCGGCAGGGTGGGGCCTCGGTGGAGCCGGTGATGTCCTCTGCCTCGTTGTTGGTGGGGCGGGGCCTCGGCGGAGCAGGGCCTTGCCGAAGCCGGTGAGGTCCTCCGCCTCGGTGCCGGTGGAGCGGGGCCTCGACGGAGCTAGCAATGTACTCTGCCTCGTTGTTGGTAGGGCAGGGCCTTGGTGGAGCAGGGCCTCGTCGAAGCTGGCGAAGTCCTCTGCCTCGGTGCCGACGGGGCAGTGCCTCGGCGGAGCCGGCATTGTCCTCCGCCTCGTCGTCGGTCTCGCCAAACAGCACCTCGCCTACTTCATCGTCCTCTTTGTAGGTGGCCACAACCTCCGCCACCCGCATGCGGAACTGCTAGCGCGTGAGGCGGCTCTCACGGGCGGAGCATTACGACTCAAGGAGCGCCTCCTGCTCCGCCCGCTCCACGACGATCTGCTCCTCCGCCTGCAGGTGCTCCTGGAGGAGGTGGTGGTTGTAGGCAGCGTCGGCCTGCACCTCCCGGAACTGCTCCTCACGCTTCTGCCTCACCATGTCCATCTATTGGGCATGAGCCTTTCCGATGGTCATGGTGCAATGCACCAGCAAGGATGGCACGGAGGAGGGGATTGGCGCCGGATCATCGACTACCACGTTCTCCATTGGGACGTCGTCGTCCTCCGGTTGCCTGCCGGCCAGCCAGTCGGCAGCAAGGGCTGCCATCTCCTTCTGGTCCGTCGTCCGCCCATCCTGAAGAGCGCTGGAGCGCGAGGAAGCCATGGTGGGCAGTAGTGGTGTGGACAGGAGAAAGGGAACGAAGGCGGATGACTGCGGCTATGGCCGGCACAACAGTTTATATAGCAATGGTGGGCGGCAGAGGGACGGATGGGTGGCGCCGGAGTAGCTGCCTCGGCAACCGCGTATCATTAATGTGGGCAGCAGACGGACGGACGGACGACACTTGTGTCATTTGAATGCGGAGCAATCGCCTGCACCGGGAAGCGGCGCTAGTGGCGCTGACCATTTCGGGCGGAAAGCGCATGCGGGCGAGGGAGGCGGTCTGGGTGGGCCAGGGCAGTCAGACTCGTGCTTGGCAGTGGTCCGGTCCAGCAGCTGGACATGCTGGCTCGCGAGCGAGCTCGCCGAGCTGAGCGATGACAATCAGACGATGGACGTGGCTTCCGACCAGGAGCCGGCGCCATCGCCCAAGCCGGTTCATCCCGTGTTCACCATAGAGCAGGTGCGGTCGCACTTCGACGCCCTAATGGCGGAAGAGCTACCAGCGTAGGAGGACCTGTGTTGCAACCTCCGTCTCCTCAACGAGCACCGGCTTGCGGAAGGACGAATCGCCGGCAACAAGCGAACGACAATGCCGTCGCGGACATGTGGCCCTATGATCTTGGCTTCCTGAATGAGCAGCAGGCGCTGTATCAGACCATCTGTAGGGCCCGCGAGGCCCTCTCCGTCATCCTTCGAGTTGTAGCGCTCGTCGTGGCGCCGCCATCTCGTGTTGTCAACATGGTCAACGAACATGAGGAATCAGGAGATGACTTTAATTGGAGAGGATGACAGTGGATCCCGTCAGGGCCATAGCCGCACCTACGCAAGTGCCTCCTTATTAGTATATACAACTATAAATTTTTTGCTTCCTCCTGGTTTCCTGACATCACGGTCCCACACCATTGTCAACCTATACGGTCAATAAACGAGAAAATTGCACAAGGAGCGGCCGACAGCTGGGACCCAGCAGATCGAGCAGTATTTGTGTTTTTGAGGTGTGAGCGGAGTTTTTCTTGAGCGATGTTTTTGTTGTTGTTCAGAGGAGTAGGGTATCAACTGGGCGGGTTGTGGACCATATGGCCCAGGCTATTATTTTATGTCGACCAAATATACAGCCCAGATATTAATATTTAAATGTGAAAATGGCTAGCCCAGCTGTTCTTTTTTTTGCGGAATACCCAACCCTGGTCAACTTGTTATTCTCCGGGCCGCATTACACTTGCCAAGAAAATGGGCTTTAAGAAATAATAAATGGGCTGTAATTTAAAAAAAATTGGCTGTAAATATAAAAAACACACCGAACAAGTACATTTTTTAATTGTTCTAAAAAAGATACATTTTAATTTCATTACTTGTTGCGCTTGCAAAATTTCGTTGGATTTTTACCTAATACAAATTTATTTTGAAATTATATTTAATCTGACTCTAAATTTCGGGTTAAAAGATATTTCGGATCCCATCAAAATGTTGAAAATTTTGTTGAATTTTTTTGAGCGGTTGGCTGAAATTATTAACAAAGTCCTGGCTAAAAACTAGGCTGTAATTTTAACAAACAGTAAATGGGCTGAGTGAATTCCATTAGAATTAAAAAATGTTCTGTACATAACAAATCACAAATGGGCTATATGTTCTCTGCCACAGATGTGATGGTCACTTGTGGGCCTACTAACTTGACGCGTATGCAAGGCTTTGTCAACTTATAGTCAACACACGATTCTATTAGCAGTGGCCGTTGGATGTCCATCTAACGGCTGTGGTGCTTCTTCAATCTCGGACATTCATGCTTCAGCCGCCCAAACCACCGCCAGTGGTACCGCCTGCTACTGCCTCCCATGGACGGCTGTGCTGCCGCGCAGGCCTCACCGGCCCACCCTACTCCCATCGCCATCCAGGCCATTCCTCTACTCACCAACACCTCCTGTTATTCTCCGGCGACGACAGCCTCACACCGGAGCCGAACCAGTGAACCCTCGTACTCCCCTCCGCGTGGGCATCCACTGATGTGTCTTCGCCGGCTCCGGGTCGTTCCCTTCCTAGGCCTCGCCATCGTCCACCGCGTTGGTTCTCTCGGCGTGGTGTGGTCAACTTTGTCAACAAACGACAACCATCGGAAGAGGCATGAACGTGGAGTGGCTGACAGTAGAGACCCGCATGGCCCATGGCCGCACGCGAGCAAGTCCCTCCTTGTTATGCGAAAACAAATAATTTCTCCCCCTAACAGGTTTGAGCCACCAGCTACATCTTCGCACGCAGGGAAGTGTTTCCTTTATTACGTGGAAAAATTACCTCTCCCTTATAGCTGGGACCCACCAGCTTTATTATGATCCATTTCGCGAAAATTTAGATTCTACCAAAGATGCTAAATTGTTTTCTTTTTATTCTAACTCGAAAAATAAGAAACTAAAAAACCCAGAAAACATCTTCACACGCAAGGAAGTGCCACCTTATTACGAGCAAAAAAACGATTCCCCCCTACTAGCTGGGACCCACCAGATTTGGAGGCTGACTTGTGGGCCAACTAAGTTGACGCGTACGGGCTTTGTCAACTTAGTCAAAACGATTCTAGTTGCACTGACTATTGGATGTTAAATCAACGGTTGTGATGTGTCTTCAACCTCTGGTATTCTTACTCCAGCTGCCCAAACCAGGCCCGCCGTACCGCCTGCTCCAGCCTCCCGTGGCCGGCTGTGCTGCCGCGCAGGCCTCACGGACCGACCATACTACGACTGGCTAGACCTTCCCTCTACTCACCCACACCCCATGTTATTCTCCGGCGACGGCGGACTTACGTCGCAGCCGAACCAGTGAACCCTCGTACTCCCCTCCGCGTGGGCATCCACCCGCCTGTCATCTCTGGCACCTCGTCGTTCCCTTCCTAGGCCTGGCCGTCGTCCACCGCCTTGATGCTCTCGATGCCTCGTGGTCAACGAGGTCAATGAACGACAGCCATCGGAAGTGGACTTTAGGGTGTGAGGCTGACAGCTGGACCCACCAGCTACATCTTCGAAACCAAGGAAGTGCCTCCTTATTACTCGCAAAATAAAAATGATTCCTCCCCCTGACAGCCGGGACCCACCAGCTATATCTCCGCACGCAAGGAAGTGCATCATTCCCTCCCTGATAGGTGGGACCCACCCGGTCGAAGGGTACATAGTGTTGCCGCGAACGTGTATGTACATACTGGTCGATCGGTCTCTCTGCAATGATGAACCGTGGCCGAGCAAGCAACGGCACATGTAGTAGTAGACGATGTCGAGTTGGCGACGGAGGAAGACTCGGCATGCCCCCGACCTCCTCCAGCCTCCACGGGCTACTGTTCATCCACGGCTACTGTTCATCCAGCCTCGACGGCTGTTGTTCATAGAGCCTCCACGGGGTCCTGTTCATCCACCCCAACCGGCTGGGGTGCGGCAGCCTCCTCGGGGTCATGTTCATCCAGTGGCAACGGCCTACTACCACGGGGTCCTGTTCATCCAACCCCAACCGGGAACTGTTCGTCCACAGCCAACCAACCGCTCGACTCACCACGTCTCGACTCATTCTACGTACCACGCGCACGGTAGCAATGGTCACTATTCATCGAGAGGCAACCCAACACCGGTTGGCTACGTCTCGCACGGGGGCTCGATCGGCTTCAGTAAGCAGCAGCAGTGATTGATCGCTCGGGTTCAGTTAGCAGCAGCAGCGAAGGAATCGCTCGGGTTCAGTCAGCAGCGAATGAATCGCTCGGGTTCAGTTAACAGCCAAGGGATCGATCGCTCGGGTTCAGTAACGTGCGATCGCTCGGGTTCAGATAGCCAACGCCTCCCACATACGCGCATACACGAGAGAAACGCGGAAACCTCCATGCATCGCTTGGCCCCGACCACCCATCGTAACCGGGAACTCCCCGATATTTTCCTCGCCCTCGCTTCTACCACGGTTTTTTCCGTCATGGACAGTCCAAATATTGTCATGCAGCTGCGTCTCCGGCCCGCCCAGGGCGAAAAGCCCATTTTGTGTCATGATTTTTTGTCATAGAAGTAGGACCCACCTAATCTATGATAATATCGGGTTTTGTCATAATTATTGTCATAAGCATGACAGAAAAAAAATCGTTCGGCCCAAAATGTCATGGATGTGTCTTCTTTTTGTGGTGATACGAACTTGCATGACATCTTTTGTTCTACCCTCTCGTGGCTGCGGGGTCCATAAGGAAACTGAGGGATATTAAGGCCTCTTTAATGGAGAACCAGAACAAAGTATTAACACATGGTGAATACATGAACTCCTCGAATTACAGTCATCCCCGGAGAGTATCCCAATTATTGTCACTTTGGGGTCTACGGATCAGAACAGTAACAAGTGCATATAACTAGCAGATAGGATCAAGAAATCAAATATATTTATGAAAACATAGAGGATTCAGATCTGAAATCATGGCACTCAGGCCCTAATGACAAGCATTAAGCATAGCAAAGTCATAACAACATCAATCTCAGAACATAGTGGATACTAGGGATCAAGCCCTAACAAATTGACTCAATTACACGACAAATCACATCCAACTCCATCACCGTCAGGCAAGCCTACAAAGGAATTACTCACTCCCTATGGTGAGCATCAGGGAACTGTTGATGAAGAAGGGTTGGTGATGACGACGATGATGAATCCCCCTCTCAGTAGCCCCGAACGGACTCCAGATCAGCCCTCCCGATGAAGAACAGGAGGTGGCAGCGGCTCCATCTCGCAAAATGTGATAAAACTTTCTCTCTGATTTTTTTCTCCATGAGGACGGTACTTATAGCGTTGGAATTATAGCAAATGGAGGCTCGAGGGGCCCACAAGCTCACAGGGCGTGCCCCCTGAGCTTGTGGCTCCTGGGTGGCCCCCCTCCAGTAGTTCTCTTCGCCAATATTTTTCATATATTCTAGAAATAATCTCCATAAATTTTTAGCTTAATCTGGAAACTTTTATTTCTGCATAAAAATAACATCATGGCAATTCTACTGAAAATAGCGTCAGTCCTGGTTAGTTCCATTCGAATCATGCAAATTATAGTCCAAAACAAGAGCAAAAGTGTTTGGAAAAGTACATACGTTTGGGACGTATCAGACGACAAGGCAACAGGACGTGCCCTGATGTTTTTTGTACCCCTCGTGGCTCCATTTGACCTAATTCCAGCGCTATAAATTCTCAAATATTGGAAAAGCCCCACGGCATCCACCCAAAAAAATCCGTCGCCGCAAGTCTGTGTTCTTTCGCGATCCCATCTGGAGGCCTTTTCCGGTACTCTACCGGAGGGGGGGTTGATCATGGAGGGCTTCTACATCAACCTTGTTGCACCTTCATGATGTGTGAGTAGTTCCGACAGGACCTATGGGTCCATAGGATTAGCTAGATGTCTCTCTCTCTCTCTCTCTCTCTGTGTGTGTGTGTGTGTGTGTGTGTGTGTGTGTGTGTGTGTGTGTGTGTGTGTGTGTGTGTGTGTGTGATCTTCAATACAATGTTTTCCTCGGAGTTCTATTCGATGTAATCTTCTTTTGCAGTGCATTTGTTGGGATCCGATGAATTGCGGGTTTATGATCAGATTATTCATTGAAAGTAATTGAGTCTTTTCTAAAGTTTTTTATGTGTGATTGTTATAGCTTTGTATTTCTCTCCGATCTATCTGTTTGGTTTGGCCAACTAGATTGATTTATCTTCAGTGGGAGAGGTGCTTTGTGGTAGGTTCAATTTTGCGGTGTCCTCACCTAGTGACAGTAGGGGTAGCGAGGCACGTATTTGTATTGTTGCTACTAAAGAGAAAATGACAGGGTTTAATCATATTGCTTGATTTTATTCTATCTACATTATGTTGTCATACTTCATGCATTACTCTGCTTGTTATGAACTTAATACATAGTAGATGCAGGTAGGAGTCGGTCTACTTGTCACGGACGTAATGCCTATGTACATGATCATACCATGAATAACGTCATAACTTTGCACTTTTCTATCAATTGCCCAAAAGTAATTTGTCGACCCACCATTTGTTATTTTTATGAGAGAGATGCCTCTAGTGAAAATATACCCCCCGGGTCTATTTTAATCATATTGCTAAAACCAAACATACCTTGCTGCAATTTCTTTAATTTTATTTTACTTTGCAATTTATCTATCACCTATTACCAAATTTGGTCCTTGCAATTAACGAGTACAATGGGATTGGCAACCTTCTTGCCCGCGTTGGGTGCAAGTATTTGCTCTTGTGTGTGTAGGTAATGTCGATGGTTGTTTGCGTGGTTTTCCTATGGGTTAACCTTGGTTCTCTACTGAGGGAATGCTATCCCAGTGTAGCTCACAACTACCAATACTCATGTTCTTACGAGCAAGGGGATGCTAATATCCCGCCAAGGTTGTCACTGCATTCAAATTCTTGGAGTTGGACACTTGTTCCCTGCTCCCATGCCTAAGCGTTTCTTGATAGGAGACGGAATTTTGCATTATTTTCCCTAGAAAGGAGATGTAGCATTCGACCAAGACGTGCCCGAACCGGAACAGGTGGACGAAGATGAATTTGACACAGATGAGTTATTACTTTACTATAGTTTACACATGTGATTATTTTCCTAGTTAGTGTAAGATTATTAAAATATGCACCCAAGATGATGCACTAGAGGATGTTCCCTACACCACCTACGCCGACATCTATGGCCTCGAGGGTTCCATCTACAACATGAACAACCTCGCTGAGTCCCTTCGAGACATGTCTACGTACATGACCAACAACTTCTCCGAATGGAGCCAAGGATGGGCTCCAAACTTTCCGCCGCCACAATGATCTCATTGTGTGGGCTTGCAAAAGCCTAAGCTTGGGGAGGTTACTTCCACGTCTACATCAAGATGTGGCGGTATTTTTATTTCACTTGTAATGGGGTTGTACTTCAACTCACTGAGCTTCAATAATGTTGGTCTGTTCCAATACTTTGTTTTTATTTGGTTTTGCTTTTTAGTTTGTTTTTCTTTTGCCATTGCAAGTTAGATTTCGAAAACCCCAAAACTAATAAAATAGAATAAGGTTTTCTTTTCGCATTGCTCTTTATATTTTGACCCAGACTTCCTTTCGCATTCTTGTTTATATTTTCATAGTAGAGTTGACCTATGTTGGCAGCAAGGGACGCACCTTGAGGAAGAGAAGTGTGAAATTCATCACCATGAAGGCATGTCCTACGGCTCCCATCTTTTGCACTTGAAATGCTTAGCATTGTTGTAGTAGTAGTAGTAGTAGTAGTATGTGTGAAGGCTTTGTTCTTGTAGGTAAAATAATTTAGTAACCTTTGTTCTGTTTAATCTAATTAACTGAGACATGCATTGTGACTAGTTTTCAGAAGAAAACTGATGTAAACAAAGAATAACCATGCATATGAGAAAGCCTCTAGAAAAGACTTGGGTGTTGAGAAAAATTGTAGAGAAGATGATGTTAGCGATACTCAAGTAGTCAACCCCATAATGTTAATTTGATAGACTCAATAACACTTGTGGATAAAGTTGTCCAAAGGAATCCGGTTGGAAGGTGATTTAGAGTATGCCAAAATCTATTTTGTATTTTTACATGGCACTTTAGCTTCTCGCTGGTGTCATGGCCTTGTCACTATACGTTGCTTTATAGCGTACATGTGATTTTTTTTCATCTTTCTTGATGTTATGCTGAGGACTTCTTTGGTCAATGAACGATCCACCTGAGTTTTGGCTTGGGTTTAGGCTATGAGTTTGTTAACGTTCGTAGTGGCAACACTGTAACGAATATTATTTGGCTTTCTCTTGAAGAGTGTGTGTATGTGGTAATAAACAATTAATGATCACAATAGCTCAAAAGAGAAAACATATGGTCCATGGTACTTAAACTTAAGACACAAATGAAATTCTATGCATGTATCATTTCTTTAGCATAATCCCATTATTGGACTACGAGCGTTTTGGCGAGGAATGATTAGAAAAAGTGCTTGCGAGCCTTGATGAGGAGATGCTCGTGGGTGTTAGCGAGTTACCCTAGTATCATGTTGTATTTACATGCCTTCCATGCCCATAATTTATGTTTTCACTAATAAGATAAAAATCTCTTTCATGTGTTCCCGTCAAACAATTGTTAACTGGAGGAAATGGAATGAAAGCTACTTTATTATTTTGTCTTTAGTAGCTAGATCTTTGTGCTGATTATCTTTGCTTCACTAACGCTTGCATAATAACCATACCACCACTACAATTATACTAAGTTTTCAGGTAAAAAGGCATAGGGCTATCTAGGCGTACCGATCGTAAGTGAACCTAAGCCTTCTTATTATTTCGGTTTAAAAACCTGAGTTCCTTACGGTTGAGTTTCTTTTTTTTTTTGCTTGAGGACGATCAAGCTTTGAGCTTGGGGAGGTTGATGACTGTTATTTTTACACTCGTCCCATCGTTATTATTTAAACCGGATAATCATGGAAATTCTGAGAAAATCACTCCGATATAGCTACTAACTAATGAATGGGAGAGATTGCAAAATCCTTTGTCTAATTTCTTTCCATAGGAAAAAAGGCAAAAATATGGAGATAAATCATCACTTAGAAGGAAACTGGAGAAATTATGGAAGAAATTGGAGGCGCAATATGGCCACTAGAGCGCCAGACTGCGTCTGGTACGAGTGCCCACGCTCGTACTAGTGCTCATACCAAGTGCCCACCACTCTAGGTAGTCCAACCCAAGAACATTTATAAAGGGCCTCATAATTGAATCACAAAGGAGAGCGAATAGAACGTCAACCAAAACACCAAAAAAGCCACCTTCCAACCCTACCCACCACCATCACTATTACCACAGTATCTCCCCTCCAAGTTAGTCATACTTATAGTCGTGTATTGCATCTACACCATCATAAGACCTATTATCAATAATGCATTCATCTTTATGTCTTCTCTGATGATTTCCTCTTGCGATCTAATTATCATGTGTGAGTAATTCGCCAAGGCAATGGGTTGAGCCATAGCCTTGCAACCCTATGTATTTTTATGAGGGATCGTTGGAATGACTTTGAATAATTAACGTCATGTATGCATCGGATTGCTATGGAGTTGTCTCTTGTATCTTTCTCGTTCTACGACCCTGCAGGTACCCAGGATCTTGTAGTCCGATCAAGGAAGAGGTTAAGAGTAGGGAGGACGTGAAACGCTATTTCGTACACCAATGACAAAAGGGTTTAGTGCGGTAGTGGAAAGACAATCCTTGGGGATTCATGAGGTGTAGTCATTAAACACTCAATGATTTTGTCTAAATTATATTCTTAATAATCGAGGTAACCCCATGAGATGGTACAAGGTTGTGGTTGGACAACTGACTCTTGATGCAGGTCGTGCAACAGTCAAGGCATAATTTGGACACATCTCAACAGGTGTCTTTCCAGGGAACAAATTAAAATCATGATGATCCCTAGCACAAATATATGGTTGTAAGAATCAAGACCTCGTACCCATGCATGTGTTGATTCTAGTGTTTACATCACTAATGTTGTTAAGGTCCGGCTACAAAAATTGGAATTTAATTCTCTCACAAAGACTTGATAGAGCCTCTGATGTAGTGCCCATCCTCTAGTGGGTTCAATAACCTAGCGTCTCTCCTCGGGGGAAAGTTGAGGAAACCTTCTCAATCCAAAAAAAAGTTCTCAAAGGGCATCAATAGGTTTTAACGGAGCCCCCCTCGTCAGTTTGAAGCGTACTGCTCCTGGTTAAGGGATGCTTCATACGCGGTCATCTCAGACAGGGTATGTAGGAGTCCTCTCATCGGTTTGCAGCAATCTACTCCAAGTTGAGGGCCGCTCGCACATATGGAAGGGGTGCCTCGTTAGTTTGCAGCGGGCTAGTCCTGGTTGAGGGGCGCTCATATGCCAAGAGGAGGCGGTAAGAGTCCCCTCGTCAGGGGTGCTCCTATGAAGCAATATGAGTCCCCTGATCGGGAGTTTTCATATGTTGTAAGAAGCAGTAAGAGACCCCTCGTCAATTTACAGTGGATAACTCCTGGTTAAGGGATGCTCATACATCAAGTTTTGCTGGTAGAATGAGTGGTGGTCCCCCATCAGTTTGCAGTGGACTACTCCTGGTTGGGCTAGCATTAGTAGGGGCCATGGGAACCTCCTCATCATTGGGCTAAGGAAGATTCGCACGCCTGATCCTACGAGAAAAGTCACGAGAATCTTCAAATTACATCATACTGCTCCTGCTTGAGGAAGATTCTCCCACCAATTGATTGGGACAACCGACCCCCCCCCCCTCCCGAATGTGGGGCACCAACAATAAGACCCTCGGGCACGGTATGTATTTCTATGAACTTGCATAGATGGTTGATGTTCCTAGAATTGGATACCGGGACACCCTCCTCAATATGTAGCTGAACACCCCCTGGTTCAAAGGCGCTGGTTACCAGAAAATGCACTTCCCACATGGGCGAAAGCTTGTTTTTTCCTTCCCGCGTCTGCATGCGGCGGAGGACAAGGTCACCTACTATGAGTTCCCATGAGAAAATGCGACTTTGATGATATCGTCTTAGGCCTTGCTGGTGTCTTGTTGCCAGTATAGCCGCATGGCAGCGGAGACCCTCGATGAGGTTGACGTCTTCGATCTACATGCTTTGTTGATCCCGTTTTTCAAAAGTTTGGAATTGCGAGGAACTATGGGCCCGGTGGAAAGGACTACTTCCATGTCGTAGACCAGGTAGAATGGTGATTCCCCTGTGGCCTTACTTTTTGTGGTCCAGATGGCCAATAGAGCCGAGGGGAGCTCCTTAACCCACTTCCTTTCATGCTTATCGAGCCTCTCAAAGGTCCTTGTTTTAAGTCCTCAAAGAATCAATATGTTGGCTCGCTCCACTTGCCCATTACTTCAGGCGTGGGCAATGGAGGCAGAGCATAAACAGATCCCGAGACCCTTGCAATACTCAATGAAGGATTGAATCATGAAATGAATTCTGCTATTGGTGATTATGCGGTTGGGTATACCAAACCGCGTAACGATCCCTCAGATGAATTTGCTGGCAGTGTTGGATGTGATCTTGACAACCAGGATGGCTTCTACCCATTTGGTAAACTTGTCGTAGAGGAACTCATATCTGCCCACCACTCAAGGGAACGACCACAAGATATCCAAACCCCACACCGCAAAGCCCCATGAGAGCGGAATATTGTAAGGCCTAAGTAGGCTGATGAATTTGTTTGGAATGGAATTGGCATGCTTCTCAGTGCCATATGAGTTCCACGATATCTTGGAGAATGCTAGCCAATAGAATCCCATTATGAAGACCTTGCCTAGCTACCAGCACTCGAGAAGAGGCATGGCTACCACATTCACCTCCATGTACATCCGTAAGTATGACGTAGTCGTCTTCTTGGGAGACACATTTGAGGTGGACTCCGTTGAGGCTATGATGACAGAGGTCGACTTCTACCATGGTGTAGCTCTTTAACTGTTGACCAATCCTTTCAGCTTTAGCATCATTGTCGAGAAGTGTTCCTTCAAGAGGGACCAAATGTCCAAATCTCATAAATCCAAGTTGGAGCAAGTGAGTCGATGGCAAGGACTTTCTGCACACTGTGTTGGCTTCCCTGCTCAGGGTACGGAAGCGACATGGGTGTATCCATACCCAAGCGAGGGGGATTTTTCTCGCTAGGGTTCATGACCAGGGTGGATGGTCGAATAAGTCCTCGAAGGTCCATAAGGGAACTGGTAACTGTTTTGAGGCCAGTCGGGCTAACCCGTTCGCGTCAGAGTTCAGACCCTGTTTTATGTGGTCAAATTGCAAACTAGAGAATCATTGTTTCCAACATCCTAAATTCGTTCAGATAGGCCACCATCTGTACCAGACATTGGTACTTTTTTAACTTGTTGGATAACCAACTGAGATTTGCCTCTAACGACGTGGTGTCGTATTTCAAGAGAGATGGTGGCCAGAAGGCCCGCACGCAACCCTTCGTATTCTGCCATGTTATTGGAGGTGTCGTGGAACATGAGTTGTGTGACATAACAGAGCTCTTCACCGGCTAGGGAGGTGAGAAGGGCTCCAGTGCCCGCTCCGTCGAGCGTAAATGAGCCATCAAAGTGAAGGGTCCATTGTACACGATCCTCCCGTGTCGAAGACGCAGATATCTCATCTTCCTCTAATGCGACCAGAGTCCATTCGGTGACAAAGTCGGCCAACGCCGGACTCTTGATGGTGTGTGTGCTGATGAACTTGAGCTCAAATTCCATGAGCTCGACTAGCCATTATGCGATTCAGTCGGCGGCTTCTCGATCAGCTACAAAAAAAGGACCAAACCAAGAGAAAATGAGGAAACCACCGGCACTAGGTGAGATTGAGATGACGATGCAATTTTCTTGATGCGATCAAAATCACATAAAGCTTCTGGATATCCGTATAATGGGTCTCTGCATCAAGTAGCACCTTGCTGATGAAATAAACTGGTTGCTGGACGCAACGCTTCTCTCCCGACGGACTCCGCTTGGGTTCCCTGAGTTGTTCAGGGGCAGGCGAACGCTCGGGTCTTGGAATTTCTTCTTCCCTTTCTACCACAAGTGCGACACTGATTACCCAGGATGTAACGACCATGTACAATAGCAAGGGATCACCTAGCTCGGGGGCTACCATAATAGGCAGCAATGTGAGGTACATCTTCATTTCTTGTAGTGCTTTATCGGTTTCGGGCATCCATTTGAATGGCCCAGATGATTGACTATATTTTACGCATTTTTTGAGCTCATTTGTTGCATATTCTCTCTATGTATTATGTCCCATTGAACCAGATATGTGCCCATTTTGCATGATTACCATTTTTTCACTTTTCATTCTGAGCAATGCACATTTGTGTTTTTATTTGGTTTCCGCTAGTTTTCTTTGTTTTCTTGTTTCTACAGGTATATTGGAGCAACCTAGGACCAAGCACAATGACTAAGGATGGGCTCAATACGGAGGGCTTACACTACTAGATTAGCCGTTTCATAGAGTAAAAAGACATATTTTTTCGAAGTGCTCAAAACCAAGATATAATACCAAAAATTGATCTGTGTCATTCATACGAATCCAACGAGCCCAAGAACATTAAATTCTGAGTTCATATGAAGAAATGGCGATCGATTTACCAAAGAGGGCCAGAGAAAGGACGGCATTTCATACCACCATGGATGGTCATATGGAAGGAAATCAGGCTGGAAAGTTGTGTCTCCAGATGGGATTTTTCATCATTTTGTCTCCATTTGTTGCCACGCGATCCTTGGACAATAAGGAAGGGTTTAAGAGAGGATAAGGCTCATCTAGAGCCCTTGGATGACCATTAACGAAGGAGACACCGAGAGACTTGTTATATATGCACCTCCAACCCTAGTCGTTGTCATACATCATCTCCATCATCACACACAGCCGTCATCCATCTCCATTGCTGCTCCAAGACCACCTCCATAGAGAAGAGAAGATCCAAGCCAAGAGGAGGAAGAGGAGGCGCCTCCACCACACGTATCGGCCTTTAGCAGGCCGGTGCGGTCACCGCCTCCACCGCCGGTGCCGCCATAATCACCGTCGTCACTGCCATGGTCATCTCCTCCACCGGCTTTGTTTCGGCTTGTAACTTACCTTCTCCCTCTCCTATGTTTGAGTAGTTTTATTAGTTCTTGAGGATTTGGATGAACACTTGCATGATTAGTACTTTGATACTGAAAAAGAGGATCATTCTCTTTATATGTATTGCGTTGATCGCCTCATGGTGTTGTGAAGGGGGCCCACACGGCATTAGCCACGTATGGACTTGAGGTAACTTATGCTGGTGAGTAGGCTGGTCGTGGAGGTAGGCAGAGACAGGTCCTAACTCCCTTCATCCTTGGTCATTGCAATAGGGATTAGTGGAGAACCCCTAAACTTAATGTCGTGTCATGGGCCCCTTAATCACCATTGTGGTAACCAGAGTTGGGAAGCGCGGTGGTGGCACAAGTGTACGCAATAACCGGAGTGGGGATGCATACTTTATTGGCTCTTCCCACACGATATCATATACAAGTAGATTAGTGATATGAATACAGAGCCATGTCTATCATGTGTTGTCAGCATCATACTTGCGGTGATGACTCTGATTGCCTCGAGAACGTTTACTACTCAAGCACCGTTCCACGTAATCTAGTCTCTTTAATTGTCTTTCCTTTATTTTCCCATTTGTAGTTTAGTAAAGACACCTTTTATTTGTCTTCCCAGTAGCTGACTAAAGTAGGCTATTTTCAAACTCCAGTTTGGGTGCATATTTAACTGCGTAAGTGCTAGCGTAGTTGCGGGGTTTGTACTTCCTTCCTATTAGCTCATGTGGGTTCAACACTTCACTTATCACGAAAGTGCTACAACAGACATGTGCACGTGTAGGTCATCAAGCATTTTCTGGCGCCGTTGTCAGGGAGCATAGCGCTTGGTTATTATTTACCTTCTCGCATATAGTTTATTTATGTTTGTTGCTACTTAACCAGATGTTTTCTGCAAGAACTAGGATTACTACGAGGAAACAAATCAAAGAGAGACGAACAATATATGCTCAATACCGATATTCATTTAAAGGTATTGAAATGGGTGATAAATTGGAGGCATTGGATTATGTTGCTAAAGGTATATTCGCATATCCATCATCTTGTAAGCATTTTAGGTCCAATTGCCATATGAGCTTTAGCTACAAATGTCACCCTAACCCTATTGTAGCATCATACAACCGTGATTGCTACTTATTTGATTATGTTGAAATTATTTAGAAACTAATGCTCTATTTCAGAACATTAGAACTTATGAACAGGGTTAAGGAGCTCTCTCTACAACATAAAGAGGTCTTGAAACATATGGGTTTGTTGGAGAGTATTCATACTTGGTGTATTTCTAACAATCTTCATAATGCCCCTTTTATTAAAGATTATGAGAAGCGGGCCACCGCTTTCCAAGCCTGTATGTTGTAGGAACATAACCCCATAAAAGAATCTGGTGAGATAATCAAGCGATGGGAGAAAATCCAGGGAACCACTTTCCAAGAAGTATGTCTAGGAGATAAGTCGAAGAAGGAACATGGAGATGAAGGAGGGAAATTCCGCCTTCCGACAACTCCTACCGATCATGGTAAATTTCTAGACACAATTAATGCCCGGCTTGATGGTCATTTATCATATCTATGTTCTATTAGAGCTTTCTGGAACCTATTGAAACGATGCTTGAATATTCTCCACCAGAGGATATTGTCAGAGTTGATGTTTCAAAGTTAACTGTTAAGGATGAACTAGATATTGGTATTGTTCCCGATGTGCCTCGGATGGCTCCTTTTGATGACACACCAATTGGCATTTGTCTTAGGGATGAGATAGCACAAAAGGAGGGTGAGTTACTTGCATTAAGAGAGATATCAAAAAAGTGATGCAACAAGCATGGTGCCTGGTTACTCCTCTATACCTGTGGATTTGACGATATTGGACAAACCGCAAATTGCACATTCTAAAATTAATCTTGATGATATATGGGCTGATTTTCTATAGGCTCTCCATAGACCTCCTTTCAAGAGTAAATTGCAAAGTTTTATAGATGTTAATAGCCTTGATACAGAATTTGCAAATTTGAATACTAACATTCCCAGGTACACTGAAGATGAAGAAAAGGGCTATGATTTCCTAATAGCTCCATATTCTCTTGATTACAAAAATATTGTCAAATTGTACCTACTAACCTTGCAGGCATCTCCGATGACTGAGTGCATCGGTGCTCGCCAAGAAGCGAGTATGAATTTACATATATGATTTCGATGCACCGCAAGCTAGCATGACTCGGTCTGGACTTTGCTATGAGGTGATCCAAACCTCGGTCGGAGGCTGGTCTCACACTCGGGGTTGACATCCCTTGAGATCTGGGTGGATGACCTTACGAAGCACCGAGGCCTAGCTATATGGCTATAAAGAACGCACTGCCTGGGGGTAACCCGGAAGTTCATAGGTGTATTTCTTAGTTTTGTGTCTTGAGTCTAATTGCAATCATGTTCCATTGGCATTTTTGTTTTATTTTCAGTAGTTGCTATTTGAGTTGTTTCAGAATAGTTTTCGCTGGTAAAATTTTGAGCATGTCGGTAGCCTGCATTTTGTTGCATACCTCCTATCATTTTATTGCAATATTGCTATGTGACTGACGTGAGGAGGAAGCACAAAATTTTTGTGAATTTATGCAGCTCCAGGAGAGATGACGGCATTCCATATGACCACCCCGGTCGCACAAGCGCTCGTATGAACTCACGGCCGCGAGCAACAGAGGCTCCAAAATGAATGGCGGCCTATCGTACGAGCACTCACGCTCGTACTGTGGTCGTATGACCTGGCGGCCACGACGAGCATCTCCACATAGCACAAGATGGCATTCCGTATGTGCGCTCGTATGCCATGTCGGCCCCAACTATAGGATTTCCAGAGTGCAAGATGGCATATTGTACTATCGCTTGCACTCGTATGCGCACTTGTACCGAAGGGTGATGTTGGGCATTCACCAACAGAATGAACGACCGTGAATCGTACGACCGCACCCGGTCGTACACACGCTCGTATGAGGGCAAAAATATCTGATTTATTTTCGATGTCTGAGGTCATCGAGGTATTTTCTAAACGATTATTAGCTCTGTAATCAATGTTCATTCCCTTGAAACTCCATAGCCAATGTATCTCTATAGCAACTATGTTTTCTTTTATTTCTTTTTGTCGGTTGGGTATACGAATCGATGTTTTATTTCGTGAGTTATTTTTGCAGGGGCTTGGACCTTATGTGGTGACGTGTATGGTATGGTGCCAACAGTATAATGGTCCACACAAGCCACTTGGTTGCTTCAAAGTGATGAACTTCAACCACAAGTGCTCGGTAATGTTTTCCTATTTGAACCTCGCTCAAATAAAAGTCTCTTAGTACCAAGTTTCTCACCTTAAGTGAGGATCTCCCTTTTTAATTAGGCACTTAGGAGCTGCACACTTATGTTTTATATCTTGTCTTACACGCACTTCATCCACACCTAAGAGCACACTACTAGGGAAAACCTTATACACAGAGGTATAGCAGTAGCGCTGGTCAGAACAGAGCGCTACTGCTACTTAGTAGTAGCGCGTGTCAATAAAGCGCGCTACAGCTATGGTTGTAGCAGTAGCGCGTCTGCACGTAAAAGCGCTACACTAGTAGAAAAAGGCCCATTTGTCCCGATTTTAGAGGGCCTTTAGTCCCGGTCCCGGTTCTAGAACCGGGACTAAAGGGTCGATACTAAAGCCCCCCCCCCCCCCTAGTCCCGGTTCTTATACGAACCGGGACTAAAGGCCCTCCACGTGGCCACTGTCTGGAGTCCACCTTTAGTCCCGGTTGGTGTTACCAACCGGGACTAAAGAAAATTTTACGAATTTTTTTTTGATTTTTTTTAAAATCCGATTTTCAAATTTCTGAATTATTTTATAGTTTAATCTCTAATCATCCCTCATCACTCCTCAATTTAACCTCTAATCTCTAATCATCCCTCGTCATTTCAAATCATCTAACTTCCCGGCCGGTCATCCATCCTCTCACTACTTCGACCTGAGCACGCTTAACTTCCGGGTTCTATTCCCCCTCATTTCCAAATCTGCACTTGTTGTTTTCCTGACAATAGTAAGATGTCAATTCTATTAACCCTCAGGAGTTTAGCTTGAGCATGAAGTCACACGTTTCACTGTTTGAGTTTGAAACTATTGTTCTAAAAAAACAATAACTATTTAGTAACACTAATATTTCTTAAATAAGTAGTTTGACCATAGTTTGACCATAGTTTGACCACAGTTTGACCAGATTTGACCAAAATTCAAAAAAACTAAAATAATTATTTAGTAACACTAATATTCTTGAATAATTATTTAGGCACACTAATACTTCTTGAATAAGTAGTTTGACCAGATTAACCAAAATTTAAAAAAACATGAAATTTGAGCATAACTTTTTTTTCTTTTAGAATTTGAGGATTCTAAAAATTTGCAAACAAGCCTATGGCAGTCAAAATCGGATCTGGATTTTCGTGCTGAACATTTTGATATATTATACGTATTTTTCCGACATCGTATGCAAAAGTTATAGCCGTTTTACTTTTCCATAACACTTTTTTGCAAAACATGTCCAAATTTAAGTTTTTTAATTTTCCTAAGTAGTAGATGTAGTAATATAACTACATCTCGAAGGATTTTATTTTTTGAAGTTTTTATCATTTTCTTTTGTTTTTTTAAAACTGAAATGGCGATACAGGGGGGGTAGAGTTTGAGACACGAACCTCTTTAGTCCCGGTTTGAGACACGAACCGGGACTAAAGGACATCCCACCCTTTAGTCCTGGTTCGTGTCTCAAACCGAGACTAAAGGTCTAATCTTTAGTCCTGGTTTGAGATACGAACCTGGACTAAAGGGTGCGATGCCCTTTAGGCCCGGTTCGTGTCTCAAACCGGGACTAAATGTCTCATTTGAACCGGGACTAATGCCTTTAGCCGCTCGAACCGGGACTAATGCTCACATTAGTCCTGGTTCGTAATGCAACCGGGACTAATGTGTATATTGAGCTGTGACCAAAGCCCTGTTTTCTACTAGTGCTACTACTATAATTCCCACACTGTTGCCGGTAGGCTAGAAATAGTAGTAGCGAGGCTGCAAAAAGCACGCTACCGCTACGTGCCTTGTAGTAGCGCGTTCCTGTATAGAGCGCTAATGCTAAAAAAGAAAATAAAATAGAAAAGAAGTAGAAAAGTAAATGAAAATGAAAGAAGTAGAAAAAGGAGAAATGAAAAAAGAAAATATAAAGATAAACAAAAAAAGAAAAATAAAGGAGAAAGGCATAGCAGTAGCGCTTGTTGCCACAAAGTGCTGTAGTTACTACAGCAGTAGCGCGTTTTATAAGCCGGCTCTATAGCTACATTCCTTAGATAAAAAGAAAAGAAAAAGGAAAATAAATAACTACTTCCTATAGCAGTAGCGCATTTTCGTAGAAAGCGCTATAGCTAACTTAGCTATAGCACTTTTTGCCTACCAGGGCTACTGCTTTTTTGACTTAACCCCGCGCGGGCTCAAAATTTTGCTAGGTCCTTCCCCCAATTCCCCATCGATCTCCTCCATCGCCGCCTCTCTCTCTCTCCCTCGCCGCCCCTACTCCCTCGCCGCCGTCGTTCCCTCGCCGGCCCTGCCCCACCGGAGCCTCACGTCGTCACCGCCATCGGAGCCGTGCGCCCTCGACGCCCCTGCCTCCCTCGCCGCCACTGCTTCCCTCGTCCGCTCCTCGCCGCCCCTGCCTCCGTCGTCGCCAACGGAGCCGCGCGCCCTCGCCGCCCCTGCCTCTGTCGCCGAGCACCTCCCCGCCACCGTCTCTTCCCTCTCTGTAAGCCCCCCCACCCCTCCTCTCTCTCTCTCTCTGCCTGTTCTTCCTGCCATCTTTTTTAGTAGTAGTAGTAGTAGTAGTAGTAGTAGTAGTAGTAGTAGTAGTAGTAGTAGTAGATGTTAATTAGTAGTAGGGTTCATAGATAATGTTTTTTAGTAGTAGTAGTAGATGTTAATTAGTAGTAGTGGTGGTACTAGTTAACTAGGGCAGTAGGGTTAATAGTAGAAGGTTTTTAGTTAGGGTAATAATAGATGTTAAGTAGTAGATAATGTAGATGTTAATTAGTTCAGTAGGGTTTAGTTTTTGAATTGAGTTTGTTTAACTAGATATTAATTAGGGCAGTAGGGTTTAGTTTAGAGTAAAATTTAGTTCAGTAGTTAACTAAATATAATTTTTAGGAAAAATGTGTATAAGCTTAACTAGGGCTGTAGGGTTTAATTACAAATGATAGGAAAGTAAGGTTTAACTAGATGTTAACTAGGGTAGTAGGATTTAGGTTAGAGAAAAAATCAATATAAAAATATGAATTTCTATTAGTGCCACAAGTCCAGTAGGTTCTTAATTTTTAGTGAATTTTTATTAGGACATAATTTGAGTTCTAGGGTTCATAATTTTTATTAGGACAGTAATTGAGTTCTAGGCTTCATAATTTTTATTAGGACAAAAATATGTAAAGGTTCTAGGTTTCTAGGGTTCATCCATCTATATTTGATTTTTGAATTGAGTTTTAGAGAGCATGAGATTTGTGTAGATTTTCTTGAAGTGTCAAACACTAGGAGATGCAAATTGGAAGTGGTCATGTTATATGCAAATTCCTCAATAGTGTTTTCTCATGTTTATCTACTGTTGTAGTTGCACATGTACATGTTATTAAGTGGTCTTGTTATATCCAACATTGAAGTGGTTCGATTGTGCCCAAGTGGCCTTTTGTTGTTTGTAGGGAATGATTTCGAGTGGCCTATGTTTTGCCGGAATGTTGATTCATTTCCGTTCCGGCAAATTTCAGGCGCTCTATTTGTCCAGTTTGTAGCAATGGTCATGCCGAAATTTTCCGTGAATTTCGGCATGACTAATGCTACAAACTAGGACATATCGAGTGCCCGGGATTTGTCGCAACAGGAATGAATCAACATTCCTGCAAAACATTGGCCTTTTTTATGTCATTATTCATTTTATTAGGTCTAGAATTAATTGACTAGATTTAATCGTAGGAAACATGGCAGCAACGATGAAGGACAGGGTTCTGGTGATTGCAACGTCTACGTGGCGGCAGACGCCTATTTGAACCTTCTCTATGAGCAATGGTTGTTGCAGGGCCCACCTGTCACATCCGAGACTGAGACCGGCGCCGAGACCGGCGCTGAGACTGACACCGGCGCCGAGACCGGCATCGAGACTGGCGAAGCCAGTATAGAACCGAAACCAAAGAGGCAATGGCGCCCAAACCAGCTCATTACTACTAGACTGGTGGTCACAGAGGTGGACGACGGCAATTTTGAGCCAAAAGAGCATGCGGAAGCACGCGTGTGCTACGGCAATCAAATAGGCTACATCCTATGGGCAACCGCCGCCATCAACAATGTGAAACTAAGGAAGATACCAGATATGAAGTAGTCCCTCCTAACGAAGCTGCACCAGTGTTCTTGTTCCCGGGCCGGGATGAAATCAAATATAAAAATCCAGATAAAGACCCGGCAAAGAAGAACATAAACAGACGCGCCATGGGCAAGTTTAGCAGCGCGTTTTCCGCCTGGAAAGTAAGGGTGAAAGCAAGGATCATTGACAAAAAGGAACCCTACTCCGAGATTGTAAAGGATAATCCGACAATTACGGAAGAGCATTTTGAAATATTCAAGGCGACTTGCGTTGCCGAAGCTGCCAAAGAAAAGTCGGAGTACATGAAGGGGCTTCAAGAGAGGAACATGGAGTGCCACCACCTCGGAAGTCGTGGTTAGGCGGGGAAGAGGTCCATATGGGCCAAGGAGGACGCGGAACGCGAAAGTCTGGGCATCCCAGACCCCTTGGCGTGTTAGGGAACGTAGTAATTTCAAAAAAATTCCTACGCACACACAGGATCATGGTGATGCATAGCAACGAGAGGGGAGCGTGTGTCCACGTACCCTCGTAGACCGAAAGAGGAAGCGTTAGCATAACGCGGTTGATGTAGTCGTACGACTTCACGATCCGACCGATCCGAGTACCGAACGTACGGCACCTCCGAGTTCAGCACACATTCAGCTCGATGACGTCCCTCGAACTCCGATCTAGCCGAGCTTTGAGGGAGAGTTCCGTCAGCACGACGGCGTGATGACGGTGATGATGTTGCTACCGACGCAGGGCTTCGCCTAAGCACCGCTACGATATGATCGAGGTGGATTATGGTGGAGGGGGTCACCGCACACGGCTAAGAGATCATGAGATCAATTGTTGTCTCTAGAGGTGCCCCCTGCCCCCGTATATAAAGGAGCAAGGGGGGAGAGGCGGCTGGCCAAGGAGGGCGCGCCAAGGGGGGAGTCCTACACCCACCGGGAGTAGGACTCCTCCTTTCCTTGTTGGAGTAGGAGAAGGGAAGGGAGAAGGAGAAGGAAGGAAGGGCGTGCCCCCCCCCTCCCTAGTCCAATTCGGACCAGTCCATGGGGAGGGGTGCGGCCACCCTTTGGGGCCTTTCTCTCCATTCCCGTATGGCCCATTAAGGCCCAATACGAATTCCCATAACTCTCCGGTACTCCGAAAAATACCCGAATCACTCGGAACCTTTCCGATGTCCGAATATAGTCGTCCAATATATCGATCTTTACGTCTCGACCATTTCGAGACTCCTCGTCATGTCCCCGATCTCATCCGGGACTCCGAACTACCTTTGGTACATCAAAGCACAAAAACACATCATACAATCGTCACTGAAACTTTAAGCGTGCGGACCCTACGGGTTCGAGAACTATGTAGACATGACCGAGACATGTCTCCGGTCAATAACCAATAGCGGAACCTGGATGCTCATATTGGCTCCTACATATTCTACGAAGATCTTTATCGATCAAACCGCATAACAACATACGTTGTTCCCTTTGTCATCGGTATGTTACTTGCTCAAGATTCGATCGTCGGTATCTCAATACCTAGTTCAATCTCGTTACCGGCAAGTCTCTTTACTCGTTCCGTAATACATCATCCCGCAACTAACTCATTAGTTACAATGCTTGCAAGGCTTATAGTGATGTGCATTACCGAGTGGGCCCAGAGATACCTCTCCGACAATCGGAGTGACAAATCCTAATCTCGAAATACGCCAACCCAACAAGTACCTTTGGAGACACCTGTAGAGCACCTTTATAATCACCCAGTTACGTTGTGACGTTTGGTAGCACACAAAGTGTTCTTCCGGTAAACGGGAGTTGCATAATCTCATAGTCATAGGAACATGTATAAGTCATGAAGAAAGCAATAGCAACATACTAAACGATCAAGTGCTAAGCTAACGGAATGGGTCAAGTCAATCACATCATTCTCCTAATGATGTGATCCCGTTAATCAAATGACAACTCATGTCTATGGCTAGGAAACATAACCATCTTTGATCAACGAGCTAGTCAAGTAGAGGCATACTAGTGACACTCTGTTTGTCTATGTATTCACACATGTATTACGTTTCCGGATAATACAATTCTAGCATGAATAATAAACATTTATCATGAGAATAAGGAAATAAATAATAACTTTATTATTGCCTCTAGGGCATATTTCCTTCAGTCTCCCACTTGCACTAGAGTCAATAATCTAGTTCACATCGCCATGTGATTTAACACCAATAGTTCACATCATCATGTGACCAACACCCAAAGGGTTTACTAGAGTCAATAATCTAGTTCACATCGCTATGTGATTAACACCCAAAGAGTACTAAGGTGTGATCATGTTTTGCTTGTGAGAGAAGTTTAGTCAACGGGTCCGCCACATTCAGATCCGTATGTATTTTGCAAATTTCTATGTCAACAATGCTCTGCACGGAGCTACTCTAGCTAATTGCTCCCACTTTCAATATGTATCCAGATTGAGACTTAAAGTCATCTGGATCAGTGTCAAAACTTGCATCGACGTAACCCTTTACGACGAACCTTTTGTCACCTCCATAATCGAGAAACATATTCTTATTCCACTAAGGATAATTTTGACCGTTGTCCAGTGATCTACTCCTAGGTCACTATTGTACTCCCTTGCTAAACTCAGTGTAGGGTATACAATAGATCTGGTACACAGCATGGCATACTTTATGGAACCTATGGCTGAGGCATAGGGAATGACTTTCATTCTCTTTCTATCTTCTGCCGTGGTCGTGCTTTGAGTCTTACTCCATTTCACACCTTGTAACACAGGCAAGAACTCTTTCTTTGACTGTTCCATTTTGAACTACTTCAAAATCTTGTCAAGGTATGTACTCATTGAAAAAACTTATCAAGCGTCTTGATCTATCTCTATAGATCTTATGCTCAATATGTAAGCAGCTTCACTGAGGTCTTTCTTTGAAAAAAAACTCCTTTCAAATACTCCTTTATGCTTTCCAGAAAATTCTACATTATTTCCGATCAACAATATGTCATTCACATATACTTTATCAGAAATGATGTAGTGCTCCCACTCACTTTCTTGTAAATACAGGCTTCACCGCAAGTCTGTATAAAACTATATGCTTTGATCAACTCATCAAAGCGTATATTCCAACTCCGAGATACTAGCACCAGTCCATAGATGGATCGCTGGAGCTTGCACATTTTGTTAGCACTTTTAGGATCGACAAAACCTTCTGGTTGCATCATATACAACTCTTCTTTAAGAAATCCATTAAGGAATGTAGTTTTGACATCCATTTGCCAGACTTCATAAAATGTGGCAATTTACTAACATGATTCGGACAGACTTAAGCATCGCCACGAGTGAGAAAAAACTCATCGTAGTCAACACCTTGAACTTGTCGAAAACCTTTTGCAACAATTCGAGCTTTGAAGATAGTAACACTACTATCAGCGTCTGTCTTCCTCTTGAAGATCCATTTATTCTCTATGGCTTGCCGATCATCGGGCAAGTCAACCAAAGTCCACACTTTGTTCTCATACATGGATCCCATCTCAGATTTCATGGCCTCAAGCCATTTTGCGGAATCTGGGCTCACCATCGCTTCTTCATAGTTCATAGGTTCGCCTTAACATGACCTCCAGAATAGGATTACCGTACCACTCTGGTGCGGATCTTACTCTGGTTGACCTACAAGGTTTGGTAGTAACTTGATCTGAAGTTTCATGATCAACATCATTAGTTTCCTCACTAATTGGTATAGGAATCACAGGAACAGATTTCTGTGATGAACTACTTTCCAATAAGGGAGCAGGTACAGTTACCTCATCAAGTTCTACTTTCCTCCCACGCACTTCTTTCAAGAGAAACTCCTTCTCTAGAAAGGATCCATTCTTAGCAACGAATGTCTTGCCTTTGGATCTGTGATAGAAGGTGTACCCAACTGTCTCCTTTGGATATCCTATGAAGACACATTTCTCCGATTTGGGTTTGAGCTTATCAGGATGAAACTTTTTCACATAAGCATTGCAACCCCAAACTTTAAGAAACAACAACTTTTGTTTCTTGCCAAACCATTGTTCATACGGTGTCGTCTCAACGGATTTAGATGGTGCCCTTTTTTAACGTGAATGCAGTTGTCTCTAATGCATAACCCCAAAATGATAGTGGTAAATCGGTAAGAAACATCATAGATTGCACCATATCCAATAAAGTACGGTTATGACGTTCGGACACACCATTATGTTGTGGTGTTCCAGGTGGCATGAGTTGCGAAACTATTTTGCATTGGTTCAAATGAAGACCAAACTCATAACTCAAATATTCTCCTCCACGATCAGATCGTAGAAACTTTATTTTCTCGTTACGATGATTTTCTACTTCACTCTGAAATTCTTTGAACTTTTCAAATGTTTCAGACTTATGTTTCATCAAGTAGATATACCCATATCTGCTCAAATCATATGTGAAGGTCAGAAAATAACGATACACGCCGCGAGCCTCAACACTCATCGGACTGCATACATCAGTATGTATTATTTCCAATAATTCAGTTGCTCGCTCCATTGTTCCGGAGAATGGAGTCTTAGTCATCTTGCCCATAGGGCATGGTTCGCAAGCATCAAGTGATTCCAAAATCCCATCAGCATGGAGTTTCTTCATGCGCTTTACACCAATATGACCTAAACGGCAGTGCCACAAATAAGTTGCACTATCATTATTAACTTTGCATCTTTTGGCTTCAATCTTATGAATATGTGTATCACTACGATCGAGATCCAACAAACCATTTTCATTGGGTGTATGACCATAGAAAGTTTTATTCATGTAAACAGAACAACAATTATTCTCTAATTTAAATGAATAACCGTATTGCAATAAACATGATCAAATCATATTCATGCTCAACGCAAACACCAAATAACACTTATTTAGGTTCAACACTAATCCCGAAAGTATAGGGAGTGTGCAATGATGATCATATCAATCTTGGAACCACTTCCAACACACATCGTCACTTCACCCTCAACTAGTCTCTGTTTATTCTGTAACTCCTGTTTCGAGTTACTAATTTTTAGCAACCGAACAAGTATCAAATACCCAGGGGCTACTATAAACACTAGTAAGGTACACATCAATAACCTGTGTATCAAACATACCCTTGTTCACTTTGCCATCCTTCTTATCCACCAAATATTCAGGGCATTTCCGCTTCCAGTGACCATTTCCTTTGCAGTAGAAGCACTCAGTTTCAGGCTTTAGTCTAGCTTTGGGCTTCTTCACGGAAGTGACAACTTGCTTGCCATTCTACATGAAGTTCCCTTTCTTTCCCATTGCCCTTTTCTTGAAACTAGTGGTCTTGTTAATCATCAACACTTGATGCTCTTTCTTGATTTCTACCTTCATCGATTTCATCATCATGAAAAGCTCGGGAATCGTTTTCGTCATCCCTTGCATACTATAGTTCATCACGAAGTTCTACTAACTTGGTGATGGTGACTAGAGAATTCTTTCAATCACTATTTTATCTGGAAGATTAACTCCCACTTGATTCAAGCTATTATAGTTCCCAGACAATCCGAGCACATGCTCACTGCTTGAGCTATTCTCTTCCATCTTTTAGCTATAGAACTTGTTGGAGACTTCATATCTCTCAACTCGGGTATTTTCTTGAAATATTAACTTCAACTCCTGGAACATCTCATATGGTCCATGACGTTCAAAACGTCTTTGAAGTCCCGATTCTAGGCCATTAAGCATGGTGCACTAAACTATCAAGTAGTCATCATATTGAACTAGCCAAACGTTCATAACATCTGCATCTGCTCCTACAATAGGTCTGTCACCTAGCGGTGCATCAAGGACATAATTCTTCTGTGCAGCAATGAGGATAAACCTCAGATCATGGACCAAGTCCGCATCATTGCTACTAACATCTTTCAACATAGTTTTTCTCTAGGAACATATCAAAATAAACAGGGAGCAATATCGCGAGCTATTGATCTACAACATAGATATGCTAATACTACCAGGACTAAGTTCATGATAAATTAAAGTTCAATTAATCATATTACTAAAGAACTCCCACTTAGATAGACATCCCTCTAATCATCTAAGTGATCACGTGATCCATATCAACTAAACCATGTCTGATCATCACGTGAGATGGAGTAGTTTCAATGGTGAACATCACTATGTTGATCATATCTACTATATGATTCACGCTCGACCTTTCGGTCTCAGTGTTCCGAGGCCATATCTGCATATGCTAGGCTCGTCGAGTTTAACCCGAGTATTCTGCGTGTGCAAAACTGGCTTGCACCCATTGTAGATGGATGTAGAGCTTATCACACACGATCATCACGTGGTGTCTCGGCACGACGAAGTTTGGCAACGGTGCATACTCAGGGAGAACACTTTTATCTTGAAATTTAGTGAGAGATCATCTTATAATGCTACCGTCAATCAAAGCAAAATAAGATGCATAAAAGATAAACATCACATGCAATCAATATAAGTGATATGATATGGCCATCATCATCTTGTGCTTGTGATCTCCATCTCCGAAGCACCATCATGATCACCATCGTCACCGGCGCGACACCTTGATCTCCATCGTAGCATCGTTGTCGTCTCGCCAACTATTGCTTCTACGACTATCGCTACCGCTTAGTGATAAAGTAAAGCAATTACAGGGCGATTGCATTGCATACAATAAAGCGACAACCATATGGCTCCTGCCAGTTGCCGATAACTCGGTTACAAAACATGATCATCTCATACAATAAAATATAGCATCATGCCTTGACCATATCACATCACAACATGCCCTGCAAAAACAAGTTAGACGTCCTCTACTTTGTTGTTGCAAGTTTTACGTGGCTGCTACGGGCTGGGCAAGAACCGTTCTTACCTACGCATCAAAACCACAACGATAGTTCGTCAAGTTAGTGTTGTTTTAACCTTCTCAAGGACCGGGCGTAGCCACACTCGGTTCAACTAAAGTTGGAGAAACTGACACCCGCCAGCCACCTGTGTGCAAAGCACGTCGGTAGAACCAGTCTCGCGTAAGCGTACGCGTAATGTCGGTCCGGGCCGCTTCATCCAACAATACCGCCGAACCAAAGTGTGACATGCTGGTAAGCAGTATGACTTGTATCGCCCACAACCCACTTGTGTTCTACTCGTGCATATAACATTTACGCATAAAACCTGGCTTGGATGCCACTGTTGGGGAACGTAGTAATTTCAAAAAAATTCCTACGGACACACAGGATCATGGTGATGCATAGCAACGAGAGGGGAGAGTGTGTCCATGTACCCTCGTAGACCGAAAGAGGAAGCGTTAGCACAACGCGGTTGATGTAGTCGTACGTCTTCACAATCCGACCGATCCGAGTACCGAACGTACGGCACCTCCGAGTACAGCACACGTTCAGCTCGATGACGTCCCTCGAACTCCGATCCAGCCGAGCTTTGAGGGAGATTTTCGTCAGCACGACGGCGTGATGATGGTGATGATGTTGCTACCGACGCAGGGCTTCGCCTAAGCACCGCTACGATATGATCGAGGTGGATTATGGTGGAGGGGGGCACCGCACATGGCTAAGAGATCATGAGGTTAATTGTTCTCTCTAGAGGTGCCCCCCTGCCCCCGTATATAAAGGAGCAAGGGGGGAGAGGCGGCTGACCGGGAGTAGGACTCCTCCTTTCCTTCTTGGAGTAGGAGAAGGGAAGGGAGAAGGAGAAGGAAGGAAGGGGGCGCCCCCCCCCCCCTCTCCCTAGTCCAATTCGGACCAGTCCATGGGGAGGGGTGCGGCCACCCTTTGGGGCCTTTCTCTCCTTTCCCGTATGGCCCATTAAGGCCCAATACGAATTCCGTAACTCTCCGGTACTCCGAAAAATACCCGAATCACTCGGAACCTTTCCGATGTCCGAATATAGTCATCCAATATATCTATCTTTACGACTCGACCATTTCGAGACTCCTCGTCATGTCCCCGATCTCATCCGGGACTCCGAACTACCTTCGGTACATCAAAGCACAAAAACTCATAATACAATCGTCACCGAAACTTTAAGCGTGCGGACCCTACGGGTTCGAGAACTATGTAGACATGACCGAGACATGTCTCCAGTCAATAACCAATAGCGGAACCTGGATGCTCATATTGGCTCCTACATATTCTACAAAGATCTTTATCGGTCAAACCGCATAACAACATACGTTGTTCCCTTTGTCATCGGTATGTTACTTGCTCGAGATTCGATCGTCGGTATCTCAATACCTAGTTCAATCTCGTTACCGGCAAGTCTCTTTACTCGTTCCGTAATACATCATCCCGCAACTAACTCATTAGTTACAATGCGTGCAAGGCTTATAGTGATGTGCATTACCGAGTGGGCCCAGAGATACCTCTCCGACAATCGGAGTGACAAATCCTAATCTCGAAATACGCCAACCCAACAAGTACCTTTGGAGACACCTGTAGAGCACCTTTATAATCACCCAGTTACGTTGTGACATTTGGTAGCACACAAAGTGTTCTTCCGGTAAACGGGAGTTGCATAATCTCATAGTCATAGGAACATGTATAAGTCATGAAGAAAGCAATAGCAACATACTAAACGATCAAGTGCTAAGCTAACGGAATGGGTCAAGTCAATCACATCATTCTCCTAATGATGTGGTCCCGTTAATCAAATGACAACTCATGTCTATGGCTAGGAAACATAACCATCTTTGATCAACGAGCTAGTCAAGTAGAGGCATACTAGTGACACTCTGTTTGTCTATGTATTCACACATGTATTACGTTTCCGGTTAATACAATTCTAGCATGAATAATAAACATTTATCATGAGAATAAGGAAATAAATAATAACTTTATTATTGCCTCTAGGGCATATTTCCTTCATGGCGGTCACCGTCCCGCGGAGCGTGACGCCCTCAGGGCCCGGTACCATTGGGACATAGTCAAGAAGGTTGTCGAGACGGACGCAGTCACGATGGAGTTCATGAGACTGTTGGTAATTTTTAATTTACCCCTAATTTTAGCTTCTGATCAATACGATTGCACGTTTAGTCATATTTGTAAACGATCCTTGTTCCTTTTGTAGAGAGAGCAGCACAGGATCGCGGTCGAAAGCCACTCGCCGTCTGAAGCGTTGGCGAGGCCCAAGTGGGACACCCCATTCAACTGGGCCTTGAACATATTGAAAGGACTCCCGGTGGACACTCGGCCGTCGTATGGACGCGTGCACGGCGTCGGAGACGGCACCACGTGGAAGAAGTACTACCGTGAGACCACGGAGGAGAGAAAGGAAATATGGAGGTTAAATGAAGAAAACATCGACAAGAAGGTTGTGATTGCGGTTGATAAGAATCAACCGAGATAGTCAAAGTAGCGGTAGCTACCGCAAAAGAGGAAATGGCAGCTTCGTATGGTGTGTTGATTCCGGCTATCGTTAATTGGAGCAGGCAAAATCCAAATAAAGATGCAGAGGACTTTTCCCCTTCCAACTTCTTCAGGAGCAGCTCGACTAGCGTTGCACTAGCACCTGCTCCCGCACCTGCACCAGCACCTGCTCCCGCACCTGCAACAGCACCTGCTCCTGCACCGGCTCCCGCACCTGATCATAGCAGCCTGCCCTCCGTCTCGGACGTGCTCGGCGGTGCTTCGTCTTTGGCTGAGCTCGACGCCCTCACGGTACCTGTCACACCGGCCCTCTTCAATAAATGTATAATCTCCCGTTTTCGTTGCCTTTCAGATGTCTCACATTGCATACATGTCTTTGCAGGCTGACGTAACCTCGTGCACCATATTGTACACCATCAGCGGCCAGAAGGTGGACGTGGGGAAGGCAACGATAGTGAAGCCGAAGGAACAATTATTCCACAGCCGGCCGATCCCCCCTAACGTCTTCAAGGTTTTCGTGGCCAGTGTCAAACCGGGCCACGAGAATTTGGCTCCTCCGGTACTAGGGGGAGATGACGACGAGAACCCGCGGTGGCTTGGTGATTGCAAGAGGTGGGTCCTATTGTGGCCAAAGAGTCTGCTTCGTCTAGAGGCGGCCAGGAGCACACCCAGGACTACGCAGCCTCAGCAAGGTATGAACATCAACACCCCACCTACCCAATTAGCGTCGCCTGTTGTGCCGGGTGATAGTGGACGGGGTGAGGAAGAGGCTCCATTAGTCGCTGATGACGTCGTCGCCGTCGAAGAAGCAATGCATGATATCGATGACATCGATGAGGATGACGATGAAACTGTACAGTATCTCAATACTGGCGCCTATGACGACGGAGGATTGATGGCTCCGCGGTATGAGTACTCGGGGTTTGAGCGTCATGGTCGGTGCCTGAATTGCCAGAGGCTGAACGTATTATAGACGACCTTCCAGTAGCAAAGAAGCATAGGAAGAGAGCGAGGAAAGGCAACAAAGTTGCTTCTATGATCCAGCCGCCTCCACAGCCTCGGGTTCAAGACCGTATACCTGCCATGGGTGCGGCGAAATACCATATCCCCGGTGAACCAATCCTACCTAAGGCAGCGGTAGAGGCCATATACGGCGATCTCAGGAGACTTCATGACGATGTGCTGCGAAGAGAGAAAAGCCTGATCGCCTCGCAAAATCTAGGATACCCGCTCTACGTGGTTAACATGCCGCAAAAAAGGTTGTACGTCGACACATTCCCCGCGGAAAAGTTCTTCCTTCGATTCGATTACATCTTCGACATGTTTCACTTGAAAAAGCTGGATTTTACGTTTGTCCGCCTTTTTGCCTTGTACATGAACTACATCATCAGGATTGAGCAGATACCTTATATTTGTGTTGCTGGGCCGTACTTCATGCACGAGAGCTTCTTGTCAGTCTGCGAAAAGCACCGTGAATACGCGAGTAACTACATCGCCGATTTCATGGTCGGCAATAAGGACAAGGAGACGATTCTCGTGCCTTATCATCCCATTTAAGTCATCCGCGCGGATATCCTTCCTTCGATTTCAATCATTTCATTTGCACACGTGGAGGCTAATTTGGGGTGTACTTATTTTGCGCAGCGATGGGCGCGCCGTCCTCATCATCCTTTACCCCCAATTCTCCCATGCTCTTTACTTGGACTCGTCGAAGGACATGACAAAAAAGAATTACACCCACATCAAGTTTGTTCTCGACAGTGCTATCTTTAGCTACGGCCTACGGGGTGGAGAGATCACGACCAGGAAGACAAGGAACCACAAGGCTGCCTTCGGCCATAAGACCGACTCCTGTAGCATCCAGCAACCGAGTGGTACTCTCAGTGATGGATTCTATGTCCTCCACCACATGCTGGAGTACAGACGGGATCAGCAGAACCTTCGCATGTCACCTAGATCCGGCGATGCCCATATTCTGCAATGGGAAAAGAACCTAGGAGATATCCCGGATCATCGACTCCGAGCTGAGTTCTATCACATCCAGCGTGAACTTGCCCAAATCATCATGAAGATGGTCCTCGAAAAAATAGGGATGTTTTACGAAGAAGGGCAAATGTCGCGGGAAGACATCCGAACACGCGTAGCTGCTCAGCGTCTCGACCTGAAGCCTTTGAGTGCGCTCGGGGACTATCTCCGTGACTTGGAGGGATGGCACGACATGTTGGAGTGATTGACGATATATGACAATGTGTCCATTTAGTCCATACTTTCTCTATGACATAACTTTGAGTTATGCACGACGAAACTTCATTTGTGATGTAATTAAACCGTCCTCCTCAACTAGTGAAGATCACTCTAGTTAGGGCATTTGGGTACGATGAACTTTGTTATTTATGCTTATGATATGTTGCTTCTATTTTTGCAAAGTTTGTCTCTTTCTGCTGCTCAACTGTATATGTTGCATATCATCGACTCATGTGACGATGCAGGTGCATAGATCATCGATGGCGAAGAAGTGCTACGCCAGGAGTATACGACGAGTGGCCGGAGTGTCAGGCCCAGGTGTACCGGTTTCTAGTTTCCGAGCGATAGCCAGTAGTTAGTTTAGGTTCACGCTAGTGCGAGAGAGGGAAACGAACCGACGCCTCAAGAAGTAGTACATTATGTATGATGAGACATGTCATGTAACTTGTATAGATATATTGTGATTATGATGTGACGACATGATTTGTGTTGGACGATATGATGAGACTATTATGTGTATGATATGACGAGCATATTGCATGTTTATGATATGATTAGAATACTGTATAAAACCTGTACAAAAACATCACAAATACGTAGCAAAAAAATATGAGAAAATATAGTAGTAGCGCTCTTTAGCGCTGGACAGGAAAACGCTACTGCTAAAGCACTTAGCAGTAGAGCTGCTATGGAAAGCGCTGCTGGTAAGTAGGTATAGCAGTAGCGCGTGTCAAAACGCGCTACTGCTAGACTTTAGTTGTAGCGCCGTATCAGTAGCGCGGGTACCCGTGCTACTGATACACCAAATACCCGCCCTACTGCTAGGCTTTTCCCTAGTAGTGGCACTACTCTCTTAGACTTATTTTATACTCTTGAGTGTGGTGCTTAGGTAGATGAACTGATCATATTCAGGAATATGTTTTTATCACTTGTGTTGCTAACCCTTTGTGCTAAAAAAACCTCAAAAAACTACAGAAGCATAAAAACATTTTGTTTCCTTTTTAGTTTCATTCTAGCAGGTTCTATCAGAGGGAAACCGCCAGACCACAACAAGGAGATGAATTGAAGCAATGTCCATGTCTATTAGAAGAGAGGTCATGTGCGCCTCAATGGTAAAAGCATCTAAACCTTGCTTAATCTTAAGCTTGAGGAGGTAACCACTTCTCACACTCTCTTTTAGTAACTACACTTTCTTTTTTACTTCCGTAATTCTCCTTAGTTTAGTTCTAAGGGTGGGGAGGTTACTTTTGCATGTGTAGTGTCTTGTGCAATGCTCATGATCATAAGGTTTTTGTGCAATAGTGTGGACCGCTGTTTTGACATGCTTGCGTTGCATTTTCTTGACTTAGCATGCAGAAATCTTGCTATCTTCTTACAAACGTTGACATGTGTTTCTATCAAAAACCTAATAACGGAGTACTTTGAACTGTTGCCTTTCATTCACCTAATTACATGAGTTGAGGACTCTAGTGGTGACTTGATTAGCGATTGAATGATTGTAGAGACTTTTGGCTGATGAACCCGTCATCTTTGGTTGATCTGGGACGCGCAACGGGGTTATCCCCGCCAAAATATCCCCTTGAGGTACTTAGCTTTTGAGTCTTATGCAACATGACACCGTGATTCTCTTGTATAGTGTTGAGTTCTTTATGATTAAAGCAAGTTTGAAGCCTTTTGCACTTACTTTCATCTTATTTTGCTAGCGTCTACGGTATCGTGCATTGCGCACTCTCACATTGAGACTTGGTGCATACTAGGTACATCTAGACCCGCATGACGACTTTCTTTTGTTCTCCTACACATAAAACACCACATCTACTCAAAACAACCACCATAGCTACCTACATGGCATTTTGATAGCCATCTCGAGCATATCACCATGCACTACCATCATTTTTCGTTACATGATTAGAGACAAGATCACAAACAACACTTGAGCTAGTCTTAGAGGCGAGACTGGGAATTAGGTTTTAGCGTTTATCATTCCATGCCTGCATATGAGTTTTCCACTGAATCGCATATTCCAGGATCATAGTAGTTATAACATACAATCTAAGCTCTTAATTATAAACATGGAAATATAATAATACTATATTATTGCCTCTAGGGCATATTTCCAACACGCCTCCCTTCTCATCTCCATCACCATCACCTTGATCACCGTCGTAGCCATTCTCCCCTGAGTTAGCCATACTTGTAATCAGTGCATCGCAATTGACAATATTGTATGACTATCATCAATCAATCAATCATCTTTATGTGGCCTATAATGTTTTCTCCTTGTGATTCAATCATGACTTCTGATTAATTCCTTAAGGCAATGGGTTGAGGCATGAGGCCTTTCAACCCCATGTATTTGTGCACGGGTCATTGGATGACTTATGTTATTTGACGTTATTTGTATGTGTGAATCACAATAGAGTTGTCTTTTGTCTTCTTCTCATTGTAAGGCCCCGAAGGTACCCCGGATCCCGGAGATCGATCAAGGAGGAGGTAAGAAGTGACAATGTGTGGAAAGCTATTCTGAAAACCGGTAACAACAAGCATTAGTACGGTAGAGAAAAGCAATTCCTTCGGGATATATGAGGTGTGGTCATTAAACGTCAAATGCTTTTGTCTGGATAAATCCTTAATAACCTAGGTAACCCCACGTAATGGTAAGGGCCAGCGATTGGTTAATGACTCTCGATGCAGGTCGTGAATCGATCGTGATGTAGTTTAGACGCATGCCTCACTTCATCGTGTTATGAGCACATCATAACGAGTGTCAACCAGAACTATGTTATAAATCAAGACAAGATCTGTGGGGACCCCGGCTCATAAGTCGTGATCACCGAATGCACGTGTACAGTGATCCCAGAGATCAATGCTCACTGAACACACAGAAGCTGAATAACAAGAGTCTTACATCCATACATACCATGTTACACAAATAGGACCATTATGGTCAAGTCTTGAGTATAACATCGCAGCGGATATCTTCGTCGACATAATGGACCCATTCCATCTGCCTTAACCCTATAGGCATTCTGACTGGGAAGCGTCCTAGCTCGCATGTTCGTCACCGAAGTATTCTTCATCGTATCCTGTTCTTTCATGCCTGGCCAATAAAATAACCAGTGGCAAGTCAATGAGTATTTTGAATGTACTCGCAAGCAACCCATGTTTTGGTTCAATATACAACAATGCATGACATAGGTAAATTTTTGCAGAAAGCTAGTTTTAAGTGCTATGACATGTTCAACAACTGGTAAAACATGCATCATAAGAATTCAAGTAACCATATGGACTGGTTACATATATCAACATAAATAGAGTTGGAGATATCCCAACTTAATCATCATGTCAAGTCTTTTGACGTGACCCAGGTAGTTCTCCACTTATCCATACACACTCACCAGGCTTCGTAAACATGTGGACGTAGCCCAAGAGCGGTTACCCAACTGTCCTTGACTGTGGACATGGCTATTCGAATAGTTTGACACTCTGCAGAGGTTGCACACTTTACCCACAAGATCCGGGGAACTTCCGTGTCATCCACGACCCGCGGTACCTCAAGTACCCGGGGTAAGCACCCGATCACTATCTTTCCCTAGACGACACTAACATAGAGTCCACTCGATTGGTAGTAACCCCCGTGCCCAACATTTCACATCTTAAAATTGTGGAGCCTCGCTCCCATATTCATCACATACCACTGGCACGGGGTACCAACGGTGTGTCCGGTGCCCTGTGAAAATAGTCATGGCTGCCTATCCAAGCACGACCCCGTCCCGAGAGTGACCTCGTGTCACCTCCGTCACTAGTAATGCGGGCACCATGCTAGTATCAGCCTAGGTAATCAATAATGCCCTTTCCCATATAAGGGTAGAGTGGTTGCGCATGTAAGGTTGGAATAACGGTCGCAACTTAAACCAATCCATTTTGGAAAACAACACACACACACACTTGCCTCGCTACACCACTTCGTCATCAAGTGGCTACCCAACTCATCATCTCCCTCGGGCATTAGTGGCACCCAACGGGGTTTTTGAAAAGTCTTTGGAAATACTTTTGTCTCCATCACCATGCATATACCATCCCATTTGCGTAGCATCTACTTTAGCATCCTATCTACTCCCATCGGCATAACCCTCATAGGAAGGTAGGGTCATGCACAATGCAAGTATCAACAAGGAAGTAACGAAGGCAACCCACCAAAGTGGTTACCATCTCATCATGATTCCGATGCAACATTAATAAAGTGCTATATGACATGCATAAAAAGGGTTTCTCAAACATGGTCAAAGGGCTGCTTGCCTGGCTCATCCAAGTCTTTGAGGTCTTCAAATCCTTCTGGTCCAACTCCTTCGTCGACTTTGCAAAATCTAACGTCGCAAAGTATCGGGCACCCAATAAGGAAATAGCAAAACTGGAAAATAAAAGTGCTCTAAAAATGTTCATTTATTTTTTGTTAAATATTAGGGAGTAAACTAAGAATGCGAAAATTCCTAATTTTGGATTTGGAGTTATAGAATAGGAGAATTGGATTTTTAGACAGCAAAATATATGTTCAAATTCAAATTTAAATTTGAACAGTGCATGGAAGTGTGATGGATGGGTATGAAAGTTATACCATTAAATAG
This sequence comes from Triticum aestivum, assembly GCF_018294505.1. NCBI lineage: Eukaryota > Viridiplantae > Streptophyta > Magnoliopsida > Poales > Poaceae > Triticum > Triticum aestivum. The sequence continues at coordinate 61,142,219 of NC_057796.1, forward strand.
GCGAGAATATTACAAGATTTTTGGAGTTGGAATTATTTAATTTGGACAATTATTTAATCCTATGGAATTATTTGAAAATCATCAGAAAAGAAAAGGGAAAAGGGCCACTGTGCAACTGGGCCAATTTGGCCACAGTGCGGCAGGCCCAGATGGGTTTCAGCCCACGCGAGGCTGCCACGTCGAAGGCGTAAAGGAAAAATACGCCTTCCACCGACGCAGCGAACCGGTACGCGCGCGCGTGCGTTTTAAACCTGATGGGTGGGACCCACTCGTCAGGACGTGAGGATGGCGGACAAGGCCCACGGCCGTCATCGTCAACCTCGGGCCAGAGAGGAAGGCGAGCTCACCGGCGTCGATGTGGTTGACGACGAGGCGATCCGAGGCTCCAGCGTGCTCAGGGCGGAGTCGCCGTTCGGGTGGAGGTGGAGGCGGTCCCCGGAGTGCAAGGGTTCGCCGGCGACGAGGAAGCCGGTGGAACGGCTTCGGGAAGGGCCTGGTTAGCTCGTTCTGAGCTGCAATAGGTGCGGGAGAAAGAGGGGAATTAGTCAGTGAGGTCTGGTGGTTCCAGATCGAGCAAGAGCGTGGGCGGAGAGGGGCTGTACCGCGAGATCACCTGTGGACCGAGGCGGCGGAGCTCCGGTTGATCCCGAGCACAGAAGCTCTCCGAGGTTGATTGGGTGGTGCGGGCGCGTGCTTGGGGTGTGAGAAGGAGGTGGATGCCAAGAGAGAGACCTGGGGCGAGCTTTTATAGCCGGGCGCCGGTCCACCGTGGACTCGTGCGCAGGCGAGGTCACAGGCGAGACCAGAGGTCGTGAGGGCACACGAGAGTGAGTCTGGGACGGTTGTGGATGAGGTCTACGACCAGGGGAGGGAAAAGAAGGAGCGGGGAAGGAGCCAGAGAGGTTGCGCATGTGAGGCCGTGCATTGGAGCTTGCGGGCGGCCGGCGCGCGTGCGAGGGAGGCAACAGGAGGGAGGAGGAGGGGGGCAGAGGCGTATCGTGCTGCGGACGTCGAGGTGGTCCTCCTGGCGCGCGGGGAGAGCCGAGGTGGCCGGAGGTGCTTGGCAGAGGGCGGCTACAGTGTCTGGCCGCACTGTAGCGCGCTCTGGAGCGTGCAAATGGCCGGCATGCCATTTTTTTAGGCAAGGTGGGCGCGTCCTTTGTTGTCTAGTAGGTCTAGGAGGGAGTAAACAATGTGGGGAGGGCATTGGATTCCCTGGATGGCACTGGAGTGAGATGGAGAGGTGAGAAAGGGTAGAAGTGTTGTTGTCCAGAGAGGGGAAATGAGGGTTTTCACCCCCCCCCCCCCCAATAATTGAGCTGGGGGGCTGGCAAGACTTACTGGAGGTAGAAGGGAACTAGGAGGAGCTGTGGTAAAAATTTGAGCTCATGAGGATTAGTGGAAGAGGTCAAAATAGTGGTTTTGGCAAAATGACAGAAGGTGTTTGATGCAGGTTTGGGCAAGTTAAAAGATTTCACTTGCCATGATATTTAACAGGATCAAAGTTCATATGGGATTAAGGTGTTCTACCAAGTTTGAGCTCATTTGGGTAAAGTTTCCAATGCAACTTTTGTAAACCTTAGAATTCAACAGAAATGGGGTTTTTCAAGATCTAGACATGCAAAACTATTCCCCTTGATGCACTACTTGGTGTAGTGACATCATTTGAGGTTTTAAACATGTCCACAAAAATTGAGATCAAAAGGAGACACTTGACAATGTAGAGTTGCTCAAATTTGGTTCTGGATAGAGAGGGTTTTGGGGCACTTTTGTGAACAAAAACAATTTTGATTGGAATGAAACTTTGCAAGATCATCAAAATATGCATATATGACTTTCTAGAATTTTCCTGGATTTATTTGAAAATGTTTCTTATAGAAATATTTCAAATACTTGGAATGAGCAGAAATGGTTTTGGAGGGTTTTGTCCAATATTTTGAACATGACCATGTGTTGAAACTCATATATATGGAACATATATGTCCACTGAGTTTCCCTAAAAAAATCAAATATTTTTGAAGCTTTTAAATAATGTTAACCTATTAAAGACCATTTATGGCCTTAAGAAAAAGCCTTTAAATAAAATAGGAAAATAACTTTTAAAATTATATTTTTGTGGTTTATGGCAATCCTATACCTAATAGGAGTCAAATATACTTTTTGAAAGATTTTTCATACCCCAAATTAAGTACTTGTAGTGCAAACCTCAATTCAGGGGTTTTTGGAAAACTAATTTTTGAAAATACTATTTGGCCAAATTATTTTTGTAAGAAAATACTATATTGCACTATACACATGGCATGATCATTGGGCAGAAGTTTGGGGCAAGGAGATGAAGTATAGAAGGTGGAGTTGTGTTGACTTTAAAGAGCACATGAAAATCACAGAGAGAAAACCAACTCAAATAAAAAGCCAAATAATGCAAAAAAAATGTCAAACCACACTTTATCATGATTTATTAGCTTAAGTGTTGTGGCATGAAAATCAGGGTGTGACAAGATCACACAAAATATAAGTTGTAAGTATAAGTCCTCATACCCATGCCTAGTTATATATCATTGTTTACACCAATAAGGTTATTTAAAAGGTCTAGGAAACTGGAACATTTTGCGAGAATAATAACTTGCTTGAATCTTTGTAATGGAGCACATTCTCCTGTGGGTTCGATACCCAGCGTCACTCCTTGGAGAAATGGTAAGGGACTATCTACAATCCAAAACCGGAGCATAAATATAATCATCAATGGCGAGGATGTCAAGTACAAGCTCCCCTCGGATTATGAGGTTGAGGTCACAGTTAAAATGTTTGTGAGCTTGGACCTTTGCCTAAAACTACTAATGCCCTTGAGCTTATCAAGGATACTGATGCGTTCGACTACATGTTCAAAGACATGTGGCTTATGATTGTCGGGAGCACTGTCATATCACCGACTACCCTCAACAAGGTCAACAACATGTGGCATTATATCCGGGTAAGTCTCTCCTATTGGAAATATGCCCTAGAGACGGTAATAAATGTTAATATTTAATTTCATATTTGTAATTAATATTTATTTGCTGTGGTATAATTGCAGTGGTTCTTCTTTTCGCAGGATCGGATGTATTATAAAAGTTCATCGGAAGTACAAAGCATGTCAATCATAATAAAAATTACATTGACATTCTGAGACCACTACTGCCGCCAGAACGAGCTGCCGACGCACCGCTATCACCGCTCCCCTACCGGAGCCACCTTGACCTTGTCGATGATAGCATGGAAGTCTTCATGCACGTGTCCCTAAGGACCAGTGCCCTGGAGCCGCAGTTGTCGTTGTTGAACCCTTGCATAGATATGAAGCACCGGACACCATATCACGCCACATGACGAGAAAGCCTAACCTCGCTGCCCCAAGGAGATGGCAGGAATCTACACCAGAGCTCAGTTGACTATGTCTAGATGGATGAACCCTAGGGGGATCGGAGCCCGGAAGACAAACTTGAAGAAGAAGCATCGCCATCCGCCCAAGCGTCACACCCGTGAAGACTAAAAACCCTAACCTAAAGTACTTACCAGAGCAGAGGCACTAGAATTCTTCTCCGCGCCAACGATCGGCAGAGCTGCAGGCGGAGGGGAGGCGAACCCACGGACTCGCCGATGAAGCCTGGAGGGTAGAGTTTTCTCTAGCTGCCTAGAGATAGGGGGGGTGACAATTGCAATGCTTATTGAATATGAGATTCAAAGGAAAACTCATTTGCATCTTTGGAAATATAAACACAAAGTAATTTCCTACTCTCGCCTCTAACAATAGCTCATGTGTTGCATGATGATCTCGTTTTCTGATCATATGGCATTGTTAGGGTAACAAGGATACGAGTAACAATGAGAGCGCATTGTTGGCGGAACAATGGTGTTGAATAGATCCAAACAAATGATATATTACGAGATCACATCATAACAATGTTATAAGTATAATCATAAAAGTGTTAACGTATACTCCCATCCTCAAGACCATGTGAATATCGAATGCACTCATGGCGGACGAGCCAAAAACACGTCACACAGAACCAAACCAACTTCCGATATGTCAAATATACGCATGTATCACGAGATGCACATGCCCCTAACATCCTGAAAATAACCAAGTGATGATGTGTGAAAACTTTGAAGTTCTGCATGCGAACAAGCGCGTGTGCTTGTGATATAAAATTCATGGACTTTTTTTGGACCCGTTTCAGGAGCTGTGTATTTTATTAAAAGTGAACGCGCGTAGAAGGATCTACTCCGGAAACGATTCTGGAACCATTTCAGAAGCTTTGTACCCCCTCCATCCCATAATATAAGAGCGTTCGAACGCTCTTATATTATGAGATGGATGGAGTTTTATTATAAGCGAATACATGTCCTGCTCCGCCGTTCTTTTTTATGGGGCCTATTTTTCCTTTATTGTTGGCCAGCAGTTTATATTTGTTAGATCTTTCTGGAATGAAAGAGAGGGGGCCTAACTCTTCTTCACCTACACGTATTTCTCTAACTAGGTATCTTTGATGTTGTCTTATAAAATTCGATGGAGGGAGAAGCGCTCAAAGTTTGCTGGCAATGTATCCCTACTACGTATCCCAAGGCTTTGAACTTAGAGACGTCCTCCTCACTCCTCAGCGCTCACGGCGCTAGCAACACAATCGGCTCTCATGTGCGAGCCCCGTGGGCTGGCCCAGCGACGTGGGGCTCGCTTGCTGACGGCGTGACGCACACCTCGTTCCCTTGGGAGACACTGGTTAATCGGTTGACTACTTGACTTTTGGGAAAACATGAAACTGACAAATCATATATTTGACAAAAAATCAATAATTTCAAAAAAAATCATGAAAAACATATATGAAATTCCAAAAAGTTCAAGAATTTGAAAATGTTTGTCAATATGATTTTTCTGAATTTAAAAAAGGTTTACGAGTTTGAAAAAAGTTCACGTTTATGAAAAAGTTCACAAATTTGTAAAAAAAAAGTTTTTTACTTAAAAGGGTTCACAAATTTGAAAAATTTACAAATTAAAAAATGTTTGTGAATTTGGCAAATGTTCGCGCATTGAATAAAAGTTCACAAATTTAAAATTTGTTCATGATTTTCAAAAAACTTTGTGAAATTTAGAAAGGAAAAGTTCATGAAAATATTAAAAGAGTAAGAAAATGGAATGGGAAAATTTAAAAAAACGGTTAGAAAGCTTCCCAAAATCGGCTAACATGAAAAACTAGAACTTTAAGAACAAGGAGCACGATGGGAAGGGTGTGCTCCAAAGACAACTAGAAAAGAAGAACGGAGGATGTAAATGGGCCGAGCCCAAAAAGGTACAGGCGGTGTGCGCGAGTTGACAGAAAGAAGTAAAAACGGCACTAGCGCCAAATAGGCTTTATTGTGAGCTTGCTAAGGATTAGTACAATATATAGGAGGGATGACGCACACTACACGATCATGGCCGCTGGCCAGTTCAATGTCATTCCTTTCGAGCATTGTACTAGTACAGCTTGTGTCAAGAGCTCCTATCTGACAGTAATAGCGTGAAATGGGACACCCTATTTAAGGCACGGGGGTTGGGTGGCGCCCAACCCCCGCTCCCCCACACGCGCTTCTTGGACCACCCATGTGTGGGGTGGAACGCCCCAACTTTTTTTATTTCTCCTTTTCTTTTTCTTCTTAAAAAAATGTTCGGGATTTAAAAAACATTCGGAACTTCCAAAAAATATTTACCATTTGAAAAAAAAAAAAAATGTTCCTGCATCTCTAAATATTCTGAGTTTCAAAAAATGGTAGTTTCAAAAATGCTACTGGATTTTTAAAAATCAAGAATTTTTTTAAAAGTTCATAAATTAGAGCAATGTGCCAAATTTTAGAAAAAGAACACGAATTTGAAAACTGATTTTAATAGAAAAATGTCTGGGGTTTCAGAAAACATTTGATTCAAAAAATGTTCACGAATGCAAACAATTCATGAATTTAAAAATTATTGTTCCCAAACAGAAAAATGTTCATTAATTCTAAAAATCTTCAAAACTTCAAAAAATGTTCTCTAAGTTAAGAAATGTCCGTTGATTCAAAAAGTTTACTGACGCACAAAATGTTCATGGATTAAAAATACATTAATTTCAAAATATGTTCATAAATTTGAAAAAATGTTCATAAATTCAAAAAATATTCATTAGTTCTCCAAATGCTCACAAATTATTAAAAATGTTCGTGAGTTTGAAAATTTTCTCTAATTTCAAAAAAACTTCACGAATTTGAAAATCGTTCATGAGTTTGAAAAAATTTCAATCTTTTGAAAATATTCATATATTTAAAAAAAATCATGAATTTGAAGTTTTTATGATTGCAAAACCATTACGAATTTAGAAATTGTTCACTAATTTGCAAAACCAATCAAAATTTGCAAAATCAATCCATGAATTTTAACACTGTTCATCATTTCAAAAAAAGTCACTAAGTTTTTAAAGATTCATAGATTTGAATAGAAAAATAGTGCCATTGGGAGTAACAGGGGGCCCATTAGTACCATTGGGAGTGCTCGTTTGGTAGTTGTCCCCTAACGTGCCCGAGGAATAGGATCCCTAGATTCACACCGCCGACGTTTGGCACAGGAGCTCCCTCCGGGGAGGGTAGGTCTCATTATGGCTCAATCGTTGCGTTATGTTTTTTCTCCTTTTTTTGTTTATAGTGTTTCACTAATTTTCAATCATGTTTCCGAAAAGAACATTTTTCTGTAATAGCTTGAACATTTTATCAAAAAATTAGTGGGCATCTTTTAAAATCCTAAACATTTTTCAACATTCTTTAAAACACAAACATTTAAAAAGTTTACGAACATTTTTAAAAAGATTGGTACATGTACATCTTTGAAAACACAAAAGAAAAAAATGAAACCAGAAATGGGGTCAAATTGATTAAGAAAACACAGCAAAAAATGAAAGCTTGTAGAAGGTTCCTAAAACCAAGAACACTAATATTCTACATAGATTCTACATATTGGAACCAGGCCAATTTCGAGTGGAGCTAGAACATTCCCAAAATAATTGAGCAGGGCCATTTGCTCGTTATGTTCGCTCCCTACACATGTTTTCTCGATTATTTATCACAAAGAGCAACAAATAGAAAAGCAATATTCCTGTGTTAGCGATTTTTCCTTTGGTTTTCCTGCTTCGGTTCAAATAGTAAGTTTTATTTAAGCACAAAATCATGCATAATAAATGAATAAATTATTATTAAAAAATAAAAAAATTCAAACTTTCATATATAAAATTGTGAACACCTTTACATATATTAATGCATGATTTTCCTAAAATATTATTTACGATCTATTAGAAAATTGTTCAATATGTATTCAAAAAAATTCACATGAATTAAAATATCAACACGTAGAAAAAATATTTGTCATGTATTTAAAAGTATTTCTCCACATATCAAAATATGTTCAAATGTACTACAAAATTCTCCATGTATTAAAAAATAGTCCACCATGCATCAAATTTTGCACAAAATGTTATAAATATGTCCATTATATTTTCTTTCAACAAAACTAAAAAGGTGGAATGACCAAAAAAAGTAAATGAAATAGAAAATAGGAAGAAAAATAAATTCACTCCAGAGAATTGTGCAGGAGCAAGAGGAAGAAAAAATAGCAAGGAATTGGGCCAGGGAACTACACAAGAGCAAGAGAAAGAAAGACTAGTAGCAAAACTGCCAGGGTGATGCGCTAGAATTCGGCAAATCCTAATTCGCACATGGGTCGATGGAACCCCCTGCTTTTGGGAAGGTCTAAAATATTCCCGCGCCAATTATTTGTGCATTTCTCCTTTTTTTTACCTTGTTTAATTTTCCCTTTTGGTTCTTGATTTTAAAATTACATTTTATTTATTATCAAATTCAGAACTTGTTTTGAAATAAGAGAATTGTTCTCAAATTGACGACCATATTTTCAAGGCAGAGAAAATTTTAAAATTGGTTTATTCTTTTGAAAATACTGAACTTTTATTCAAATTAGTGATATTTTTTTAAATTTGGCTCATTCAAATTATTAACTTTTTTCAAGTTCCAAAAGAAACATTGAAAACTAAGAATTTTTTCGCACTCATGAATATATTTTGAAATTTCAAACATCTTGGAAATTCGAGAACAACTTCTCAAATTTGAAAGACTTTGTCAAATTCATGAAATATTTTTGGATTAATAACTTTGAATATTTTGAACATTTTTTTAATTAGGGATTCTTTTTTTGAAAATGAGGACGTTATTCCAAATCCATGAACATTTAAAAAAATGGAACACCTTTCCACTTTTATGATTTTTGTAGTTTCATTATAATGTTTTTGAAAAATTGGAACTTGTTTAGAAATTCCGAAGTTGTTTTTCCAAATTTTGGATTCTGAACATTGTTAGAACTTTAAAAAAATGAAAAAATAAACTAACAAAGGGGTGTCCCACCACGGATATGTGCCGGCTCAAAGAGCGCTCATGTCGTAGGGGGTGTGAGCATTGCTCGCTTTGCTCTGACCTATGCAAGAAATAGAAGATCCCACGGTATCCCTATTGATCTTGTTATTTCGAGATGCAGGGCAAAATGATCGGAGCGAGTCAACTGATGGTAGTAGGGCCGGCCCAAATAGAGTTAAGTGTTCTTGCGGTTTTGGGAAGATTATTGGTATGTTTATTTTTTAAAGTTTCTCATCCAGTTTTATGCTTTTATTTTTTATTTTTGTATATCTGTTTGTACAGATTTTTATTCATTTTTTACTTTCCATTTTGTTAAAAAAATTAAAAACAGCATTTTTAGAAAGAAAAAAAATATGATTTTTCCAAAAATGTTCACAAAAGTTTATAGAATGTTTGTATTTTTTATAATCATGTTCATGATTTTCCAATAATGTAAAATTTCACAAAACTTATAGAAGTTGCATACGATTCACCGCGAACTTATTGAAGTGAGCCACAAGTAGGGACTCCATGTTGTGGTTGTGTGCATGTATATCTTGCCTTTAGCGGGCCCCAAAGGTAAAAAGTTGTTTGTCCAATTTTTTGAAATTGTACATGTCATATAAAATAACTTTATACCATGTAGAACATGTTCGTAACATTTAAAATGTTCATATATTAAAATAGTTTAAAGAAAATATAATTTTGTTTGTGCAACTTTTATTTAAATTCAGAACATATAAAAATTATACCATTGAAAATGTTAATCGGAACATAAAATAACATTGGTGCATTTTTTAAAATAATGTCATATAGAAAATTCACTCCTTTTTCTTACTATGAAACATGATTAAAGAGACTAAAAAGGAAAATTTTAATAATAAAAAGAAAGAACTTCAAAAGAAAAAATGAAAGAAAACATATAAAACCAGTAAAAATACAAAAAAAGAAAGAAAAATCAAATAAAATCATCCTAAAATTGGATGAAAGGTCAAAGAACCACTCTCAACTCTGTCTAGATGGTTCCTTAAACCAATTTTTGGGCCGGCACAGCCGAACGAGAATCGTAGGTGGGCGCTCTTTCATTCTTTTATAAGCGGCATGACATCTTGCATTTGTGTGTGTGATTGTATCCTGATATTTCTTGTTGCATTCTAGGTAGAGTTGGCTCCATCTTAAGTAGCTTGATGTTCCCCTCCAAACATTTTTTATTCATCATGATGGTGTATCTGCTGGCCCTTATTGGCCAATTGGTCATTGTGCGGACCCGTCGTTGCATGCTGCAACAATCGCTCATAGTGGAAGTTTGCTTTTGTCCCACATCGATAATATAGGTCCCATAGACTACATAATTGCTAGCTCGGGTTCTCTAGCCCCATAAGGACTACGGGGCTATTTGGGTTGTAGCCCACGCTTATTCTACCAATATTTGGTTTGTGTCCCGGGTTTTGACGCCGCGTCAATTTTTTGGTACGCCAGTTGAGATGATGCGCCATTCATGGGTGAAACGGGTGTGGCGAATTTGCTCACCAAGATTTTGGTACGCCCTGGTTTCGCAAGGCTACCTTGGGCATCAACCAAACAGCCCTTATATCTCGCTTACTAAGATATGAAGTACGCACTAGCATGTAACGCGGTTGCGCTTGGGTTCAGACCAATAATGGCGGCTTTTCCAAATTTGTATTTCTCTGGCATGTTTTGTAGTTCTTACTGGGCATTAGTTTAGTTTCCATCAAAATTTTCTTTCTTATTTTACATCCTTTTGCCCTTCCTTTTCATTTCCATTTCTTCTGGTGGTCTTTCTTTCTCCCTTTTTGCTTTCTTTTATTTTGCTTCATGTTTTTCTCCTACCTTTTCTTTTCTTTACTGTTTTTGTCTGTTCACCTATTTTCTTGTTTTCATCATGTATTTTGGAAAAATATTGTCTATTTTAAAATGTATGTTGTGTATTGAAAATATTAATTTTGTATTGAAAATATGTTCATTGTGTATTAAAAATGTTCACATGTATTAAATATTTTTATGGTGTATTAAATATCTTCATTCACTATTTACAAAATATTCACTTTGTATTAAATATTTTTATTTTTTGGTTGTATTAAATAATTTTATTTTGTATTAAAAAACGTTTGTCATGTACTTCAAAAAAGTCATCATCATGTATTCAAAATGTTCATTTTAATCCAAAAATGTTTATAGTGCATTAAATGTTCATTCCATATTAAAATTTTGTTGTGTATATAAAAATTATGTACTTCAAATTATTCATCGTGTATTTAAAGGCATTCATCTTTTATTAAAAATGATAATCACGTTTATAAAACAGTTCATCAGGCACTTAAAAAATGTTCACCCTCTACTACAGAAATGATCATCATGTATTGAAAATGTTAAGTTCGTTTATTGTAAGAAAAATCATTGTTTTCTAAAAACATAAATCATGTATCTGTTAGGAGTTTTTCCTATTTCTTCTAGTTTTTATTTTTTTCCCTACTTTTCCTTTAATCATTCTTTAATAAGTTAGAAATATTTTTTAGTACACGATGAATATTTCCGAATACATACAGAATATTTTCACAACACATGACCTTTTTCATATACGGTGAACACTTTTAAATATACAATAAATATATTTTAACAATAGCAGCATTTTCTTAACACATGATGGAAATTTGTTAAATACGTGATTGAACTTTTTTATAATACATGATAAACACTTTTTATTACACAATGACCATTTTTCAAATACACGGTAAATACTTTTAATACTCAACGGACATTTTCAAAATACATAATGAACTTTTTTTAATACATGATCAACACTTTTCAATACATAATGCACATTTTAAAAATACATGATTTTCCAATACTCAATGGACATTTTCAAAATATTTGATGGACCATTTTATAATACATGATGAAGCAATTTTAATACACAAAGTGCTTTTCCAACATGTTGTTTGCATTTGGAAAGTGCAAACAGAAGTCTGGCCCATGGAGCCTGATTTTTGAATTTTTCAAAAATCAACTTTTTGTGTTCCAAAAAAATCTGAAAAGAAATCACACGTGTACATAGGGATATATAACACATGTTTTTAGATTTTCATGACGAAATACATTCTGATATGAGCTACACAACAAATATGTGATTCTCTAACACATATACTATTCACTATAAATGTTCATGATTTTTTTTGTGTAGACCACATTCATCATGAAAATTTACAGAGATGCAATATACACCACTATATACATGTGTTTTTTTGCACATTTTTTGAAACTTCAAATATTGGTCTTTAAATTTTTCAACATTTTGAGCTCCATGGAGCTCAGGGGTCCAAAACTCCACTCTCGTTAGCATTTTTGTAAGCACATGTGATGATTTTAATACAAGATGAAAATGTATTATACATGAGAACAAATTAATATGTGATTGGAAATTTTAAAAAGCATAATGAAACATTTTTAATAGACGGTGAACAATTTTTAATAGACAATGAACATTTCTTTAGTAGATGATGAATTTTTTAATACATGATGAACATTTGTTTGTACGTGATAAACATTTTCTTAATACATGATGAACAGTTTTAATTGTATGATTAACATTTTCTAACTATATGCCAAATATTTTTTTGATATGTACGATGAATTTTCTGAACTATATGATGAAATGTTTTAAAATACACGATGCACATTTTTTGTAACATTTTTGAACTACAGGGTTGAACATTTCAAAAAGGGGAACAAAAAATAAAAAGTGATATCAAATGAAAACAAAGTAAATTAAAAAATAGAAAAAAGGCATAAAGAGAGAAAGTACAAGGTCCTTTCTTTCCTTAAAACAAATGCTAGCGTAGGGTACTGGAAAAGGTAACAAAAAATGAACGCAGTGATAAGAGGGGAAAAGGGCTAGCCCAATAACGATGCACTACAGGCGACGTGGTGTTGTGACTTGTGAGTCGCGGCGAGCAATCTATAGCACTGCCCTTCTAGGGAGACCAAGTTTTGAATAATATAATTAAAATCATTTTTTTATGTTTCAAAACTTTCTGAAAAAAGTACATGCGTACATATGGATGTATACTGCATGTTCGTAAAGTTTCATGATGAAATATATAGCTCATATCAAAATTTATTTTATCACGAAAATTGACAAACATGCATTATACATCCCAATGTATCGTGTGTAATTTTTTGTGGGTTGTGGTCGAAAAATTGGCTATGCCTATTAATGATGCTTTGGCAACTCAGGACGGTTGTGTGGTTGTAACTTGGGAAAATGTCCAAAATGCTTCAAATTCCAAAATTCTGTATTTTTTTTATTTAAGTGTATATCATATATCCATCACGTTTATTAGCACGAACATACATGAATATACACACTAAGTAGTTCACTATATATTTTCTTTTCTAAAGGTAATTGTGCGTTTTAGACTCTTGGCATGTACTCCCTCCTTCCCAAAATATAAGTCGCACTTGACTTTGCACAGTCTTTAATGCAACACTCTGACCACTATTACATACAAAATTTTATGGATCTAACATGTATAAATGTTATCATTGTATTTGTTTGGCAAAATAGTTCTGTTTCATATTTCTTTACACTAATTCTGTAGACATGCTATAAATGAGAATAATAGTCAAAGTTGTGCATCGAGGACCAGGAAAAATTGACCGCGCCTTATATTTTGGGAAGGAGGGAGTAGTTCATTCTGTGGTCATTTTTTTATCATCATCATTCCAAACCTCTAAAAAATATTATCATTCTCAACATACTCCAAAATCTAGCCATGTGCAAACTAGATTATCAGCGCTGCAGTGGCTATGGAGTATATTTTCCTATGAACTCTGTTAAACTATATAAGTTTGACTTAAGACAAATTTATAACTTCAATAATTTTGGATGGAGGAAGTAGTTGCTGAGAACGTGGGTCTCTCAAGTAGCTTGTGTAGAATTGTATTGAATAATTGTTGATGCAATATTGTGCCAGTACAAGAGGTATATATAAGAGCCAAGCCGCACCTGACCTAGCCCTATTATAAACCGAGTAGGAGTCCTAATCATATTACAAGTTGTATTCTAACCCCCCCCCCCCCCCCCCGCAGTGTCAACGGTAGGCTCGACGATGTTGAGACTGAAACGAATGTCTTGAAACGGAGTAGTCGCCAGGCCTTTAGTAAAGATATCAGCGAACTGAGCAGAAGTAGGCACGTGGAGAACGCGAACTTGACCGAGAGCCACCTTCTCTCGAACAAAATGAATGTCGATCTCAATATGCTTGGTGCGACGGTATTGAACCGGATTCCCTAATATGTAGACAACTGAAATATTATCACAGTAAACAATGGTAGCTTGCTCAATAGGACGGTGCAGCTCCGACAGCAACTGGCGCAACCAAACCGTTTCAGCAACCGCATGAGCCACAGCGCGGTACTCAGCTTCAGCAGACGAGCGGAAGACCGTAACCTGCCTTTTTGAAGACCAAGAAATCAAATTGTTACCAAGAAAAACACAAAATCCGGATGTGGACCTATGAGTATCTGGACAACCAGCCCAGTCTGCATCAGAGTAAGCTGTCAAGGAGGTGGGAGAGGATTTGTTGATATGAATACCTAAGTCTAGTGTGCCTTTGAGATATCGAAGAATATGTTTGACATGATTGTAGTGTGGAATACGAGGATCATGCATGTATAGACAAGCTTGTTGGACAGCAAAAGAAATTTCAGGACGAGTGAGAGTAAGATACTGAAGTGCATCGGTAAGACTACGATAAAGAGAAGGATCAGAGAAAGGATCACCGTCGGCAGAGAATTTGGAACCTGTATCAACAGGGGTACGAGAAGTTTGACAATCAAGCATACCAGCACGAGAAAGAAGATCCAGAGTGTACTGACATTGAGACAAGAAAAGACCAGAGGAGTCACGGATAACAGCAATACCTAAGAACTGGTGAAGAAGACCTAAATCTGTCATAGAGAATTCGTGGCGAAGAAGAGAGATAATGTGATCTAAAAATTGTTGGGAGGAAGCTGTGAGGATAATATCATTTGAGCATAAGTAGAAAAACGTTGGAACCAGGCACGTGGTGCTTGTTTAAGACCATAAAGAGATTTTTTAAGAAGACAACATGATTAGGATAGGAGGAATGTTCGAAGCCAAGAGGTTGTTAACAATAGACCGTTTCTTGAAGAGAGCCATGAAGAAAAGCATTTTTTACATCGAGTTGATGAATTAGCCAGGAAGAAGAGACGGCGATGCTAAGGACAGTGTGAATAGTGCTGGGCTTGACAACTGGAGAGAAAGTCTCATCATAATCGATGCCGTGTTGCTGAGAGTAACCACGGCATACCCATCGAGCCTTATAACGTGCAAGACTCCCATCAGAATTAAATTTATGGCGAAAAAACCATTTGCCCAAAATGATATTTGTATTGGAAGGACGAGGAACTAACTGCCACGTGTTATTCTGTAGAAGGGCATCATATTTATCTTTCATAGCTGCGGCCCAATTAGGATCTAGGAGAGCTGATTTGTAAGATTTGGGTAGAGAGGAAGGAGATAAAGATGCATGAAGATTGAGACGATCTTTTGCAGGTAAACGAAACCCGGACTTGGCACGTGTGCGCATGGTATGATCGTTAGTAGGAGCTGGAACGGGAATAGCATGAGCAGGAGGGGTGGGGGAAGATGTGGTGGAGGCGTCCGGCGCAGCGGAGGAAGCGGACGCGGGAGATGGTGGTGAAGACTGCGGCTGCAGGAGGTCTGCCGCGTCATAGTGTAATATGTTTTCCTCTGCCGGGACAGAGGTGATGACAGAAGTGGTGGCAGCAGGATCTGCTACTACGGCTGGTTTCGCTAGATTGGTCGGCGGGTGAAAGAATGGAAGATGATTGCGACGAGAGGGACTAGTGGACGGCGCGGGTGAGTTGGAATCTAATTGTTGACGCTCGGAAAAGGGGAAAATGTTTTCAGCAAATGTTACATGACGAAACACATGAACACGACCACTAACAAGATCTAGACAACGATAACCCTTGTGTTCGTCAGAAAAACCTAGATGGACACACGGGATAGAGCGCGGGGAAAGTTTGTTAGGAGAAGTGGAGTAGGAGTTTGGAAAACAAAGACAACCGAAAACGCGAATGTCGGAGTAATTTGGATGAGAGAGAAATAAAGAGAAGTAAGGAGTAGTTTGTGGGTTAACTTTAGATGGATGAATATTGAGTAAATATGTTGCCGTGTGGAGTGCCTCTGCCCAGAACATCGACGACATAGAAGATTGAATAAGCAGAGTGCGAATGATGTCACTAAGAGTACGAAGAGAACGCTCGGCTTTGCCGTTTTGAGGGGAGGTATAAGGACAGGAGAAACGTAAGAGAATTCCATATTGTAGAAAAAAACTTTGATTTTTAAAGTTGTCAAGTTCACGACCATTATCACATTGTATGAATCTTATAGGGAGAAAAAAGTGGACCGAGACATAGCGCTGAAAGTTAAGGAATATATTATGAACGTCGGATTTGTTGCGTAAAGGAAAAGTCCAAAAATAATGAGTAAAATCATCAAGAATCACGAGATAATACTTAAAACCGGATACACTTTCTATTGGTGATGTCCAGAGATCACAATGAAGTAATTCAAAAGGAAAAGTACTAGAGGATTGAGAGGAACTAAAGGGAAGACGAACATGTTTGCCTAATTGACATGACTGACACATAGAAGAATTATGAGAGTCTCTATTACAAGGTATTGAAAATTCACTAAGAAGTGTGGATAACACATTTTTATTGGGATGGCCGAGACGTTGGTGCCACAGATCAAAAGAGGCCACCATAGATGTTGGAGGAGCAGCGACCGGAACACCATGGAAAGAATATAAATCACCGGAGCTATTGAATCGAGCGATCTCGGCCTTGGTTGGGTAGTCCTTCACGGACAGACCAAAGGGGTCAAACTCAACAGAAACATGATTATCAGTGGTGATTTGACGAACAGAAATCAGATTTTTAATAAGAACAAGAGCTACAAGAACATCACGAAGAAGCAAAGGCTTAGTTGGGGATTGGATTTGAGCCTGACCGACATAGTAAATAGGAATAGAAGATCCATCACCGAGAGTAATAGAGGGAAAAGACGAAGGTGTGTAAGAAGAAAGCAAATTACTCGATGCAGACATATGACGAGAAGCACCAGAATCGAAAATCCAATCCGTACCTGAGTTCCCTTGTGCAGCAAAGTTGTTCATGGCTTGTAGAAAAGCAGCTTGGTCCCAGCACGGAGTCAAAGTAGAAGCCGGTGTAGTCATGGGAGCTTGCGGGTGTGGTGGCGTCGGCAGTGGGGCCGGCATCAACGTAAAGAGAGAGAGACACCATCATTGTACTGCTGCATGTAGGGGGGCGATGGAGCGCCATAGGATGCATAAGGACTGGTGTTGTAGATCGGGGGCGCGTAGGAGGAAGCAGCGTGGTGCGCGACCGTTGGCTGTCGGGGCGCGAGGACGGGCGCGCCGGTGTGAGGGCGAGCACTAGGCTGCCAGCCACCGGTATAGGCAGGCGGGCACCATATGGCGTAGTTTTCTTTTAGTGCCAAACATTGGACCAGGGCATAGGCCACGCCTGAAGGGACTGAAGTTATTAAGTATGGCGTAGGGGTGGACCAGGGCATAGGCCACGCCTGAAGGGACTGAAGTGTAGTCGATTCGAGTAGAAAATTTACTCCCGGTCCAACTGAAGTTATCTCAATGTAACAACAGTTTATCCCGTGTGTGAGGTATTTTCTCTTCCATCCTGAGGAAACTTGTTTCAGTAGTAAAATTTGCTTCTAGAATAACTTCGATCCGACGAAAACTTGTGTCCAATGCATTGTTTAACTTATTTTCAGTCGCAGCAGAATTTTGTCAAAGTACACTTGGATGGAATGTGGCCACCTTCTTGTAAGAACTGAAATGTGATATTGCCTGATCAGTGATCACGTTCCTGAAATTCTGTTCAAGCAATCTGCAAATCAAAGCAATAGTCTCAAACACAAAGTTATATGCCTGATCTTGTTGAATGAAGTTCACCCAGAAATCATTTATGTATCCCGCAAAAAAAAAACATTTATGTGAGGCTGCTAGTCAAAAGGTTAGATTTCCCTAAGAAAGTGGAACACTTTCTTTCTTTCCTCCATGATGATCACCTTGAGAATTTTTCTGAACTAGTACTCTTGCCTGCTCTTGCTCCTAAAGTAGGGAATTTCTGGTATGCATAAATGAATGTACCAAATCAGATCGGAAACACTACAAAATCACACTTGGTTCAGCTTATCTTGACACCGTTCTTCGTCACTCGCATCGCAACAATAGCAGCACACCGGATCACACACGCTACTCTGAAGGGACTGAGCGTTGTCATCTCCGTGGGGGACTCGTCGCCGAGGGCCTGTGGAAGACGCATCACTGGAGCGATCAGAGGATGACAGGGACCTTCACACTGACATATGCTTGACAAGGGTGAGATGGTTGCTGTGGTTGCAGCTCCAGAGCAGTGAAATGCAGCTCACGTTCTGTTTCATTCATCAGCAAAGGAACAATTCGTCACTTGATTGTTTCTTTGAAGTTTGTTGTCACTTACCCTTTCATCATCAGTCAAAAGTTTGTTGTTGCAACCTTCTGTTGATAATTGCACGTCGAAGAATCTGAGAGGAGGGATTTGGTTTATGCTGGTGGCGGTCGGTTGGTAAGGTTTCTATTTTATTGTGGAGAAAAGAGAAGATAAGTGATAAGTTGCTGAGCAATGCAAATTGTCAGATAGAACAAGTGTGTCAATTTGTTAAGGCCCATGCCTCATCAGGCTGACACTCTCTTTTTTTCTAATAGATAAGGGAAGGAGATATCAGTAAAAGATTTGGCCCCATGATAGTTTAATGCTGCAAGTGTTACCTAATGCATCAGAGAATCCAACTATAGGCAGATGAGGTGTCCCAAAACTACCCTCCTACATTGGGGAATCTGATCTCACCACCACAACACAATTATAAACAAATGGCGCAATTATAAACAAATAACAGGATCATAAACTAATGGTGCTTGATAGGGGACAAAAAGGCTACGATCGATATGCCAACAATCTTTAATGGTTGGCACACTGCTTTTGGTTGCCACTTACTACTTTTAATTTTATTTATCCTTGGAGTAGATTCTTGGTCTTTCCATCTCTTGCAATACCCCCCTCCCTTTCCTTGATGTTAGTGTTTATCCCTTGCTATTTTGGGCAACAATTCCTTATTCCAATACTTGGACTAATGATTGTATCATTCGTTGGACATACCTCGCATCCAGGAGACTCTTCTCGAGATGACATACATTCTTGATGAGACCATAAACAAACACTACGTGAGACAAATGTGCCCCAAAAGTACAAAACTAGGCTGATATTTATTTCACTGTCTCCTGTTCTCTGAAATGTCATCCACTGAACCTGATTTTGACCAACTCTTTTTGGATGGTACTACTACTGTATACTAGTATGAGAAATGCCCCCCCCTGAAAATGCAGCAGTTGGCTAGACAGACTCTTGCAAAAGTAAAATGCAGTACCAGCTCTGTGACATTGGTATTTTTTTTATATTACCCAAATCTCTGCAAGAAGTTTCTGGTCCATAGATCAAACATGTGGAGCAGTGCCATCAAAATGTGCCACATACAGTGATTGACCTCTTTGAGTTCTGACATCCTGTTGGTTTAATAGTTGTTTAGGGCATAATACACATCTCTAGGCCTTCTTGGGACTTTAAGATGGGCATTTATAAATTCACCCTCATACCAATGAAACGCATGATGAGGAAAATGCAGAGATTCCAAAAGGAGAAGATTATGCTTTTGTTTGTCGTGGCTCCTCTGTTAACCCTGCCTTTCTCAATCATAGACCGGGCTTAAAAATTTACTACTTGTCAGGCTACACAAGTTCCAACTTCCAATGCAAGAGCCACGTGATCTTGCCATAAATTGGGAACTATAGGAAATTTTAAAAGAACAAAGAAGATAAGAAAAGATAACACTCATTCTCGCTGTATCACTGGATGCAGGGGTTTACAAAATCCAAATCCCTCTTATATCAATGAGGAAGATGGCAGAGATTCCAAAAGGCTTGTACTTTTGATTGTCTTATAGCTCCAAGCTGCTAACCCTTCTTTTCTAAATCTGACCAGACTTTAAAAACTACCACTTGTCAGGCTACAAGTTCCAACATCCACAAGCCACACGATCTTGCCATAGAATTGAAACTGTCTGCATTCTATTGATACAAAGGCCGGGCGTGTACTCAGTACTCACTAGATTGCATCCCTAGATGCTATATTTTGAGTCAATGAAAAGCATCGGAATATTGAAAAAGAAAATGGATAAGGCTCTCACTGCGTCACTGGATGCAGGGGTCTGCCGTGGAACTCTTGAGCAATTCCTGCGTTCCAAACAAGGCATTCTATTTAGAGTGTAAAAATTTCTCTTTTGCCGCAGATTACAGTGTGTAAACTGCTCCAATAAGACGGAAACATGGATGAGTTATTATAGGACAGGGGGACATCACACGCATTGGATCAACCTGACGAAGTGACAGATGAGTAATGAAGTGATCTGAGATACTAATGGCTCCTAGTAAGCGATACGTTTAGTGCCGAGCCCCTGATAGCTACTAGGTACGTAGGCTTTACTGGAGCTGGAGCAGGACATGGACGTGGACGTAACATCTTATCATGGACGGTGGAGACGACGACCACATAAAGAGAAAAACAAACTATCATTTTTCTCTCTCAAACATATCTTCACCTGCCCAACTTCTCAAGATCCACATCTAGCGAAAGACATTTTTGCTACCCCGTCCGATCCACAGAAAATCACGGCTTACTACTAAACTAGCGACAATTAATATGAATCAGAGGGAGCACATGATTATCCGCCGTCGGCACACACGGGAAATAGCCGTGATTTTCTGCGGTAGTTGAGGTCTTTTTATGTGAGGTTTTTGCCAAAATTTCTGAAAGTGTAACGCCCCAAGCATAACCTAACCTTAATCAGCACAAACAAGCCAAGACCCACATGGAACAGGTGATTTAGATGTGCATCAGTGTCGTGTGTATATAATCTACAGCGCAATCTACATGGGTTTGCGTCGTCGGTTAGGCTCTCCTCGTCTATAGTATTCTCCCGTGGCTGTCCTTTTCTTGAAGATTTTGTCTCACTAAAGCAGGGTGTGAGACCAATAATGCACCATGTGGTTCTCTCGGCATCCACTCCCCCTTTCTCCAGAAAACTCCAGCGCCACACATAAACAAAGAAAGAAAAACTTATGCAACTGCTCCCCTGATAACCTTGTGATAATTCGGTAAAATACTATTTGAAATTATGCTTGTCAAGATCACAGAGACACATATGCAGGCCAGGCGTATGGCACTGTTTATATAGACGCCCAAAAGCAAGAGCAGCTGTGCATGGGCAATACTCAAAGGTTGCTGTCTAGAAACCAAACAAAAATCCCAGGATATACTACATGGAGGAGGCAGTTAGGGCTTACAAGGAGGAGGTAGTTTGTGGTCCAGGGTGAAAAAACCGTTTGTGGTCCTGGCTCATCAACAGTCCATACTCTATTTCAGCTCACATCCAAAGAAAACTTGTCTGCTTTTTCAGCCCAGGGGATGAGTGAGCTTGTATTTATGTCCATCAATCATGTAAACTTCCCCTATTTGGATAATCTCCCTTGGTTTGAGGTCTTGACTCACAAGCCAGAACCACAAGTCCACAACACTGTTCAACTTTAGTTACTCCATTCTTGGACTCAGGACAGCCCCCCTTTGCATGTGTGGTGGCATTTGGACCTTGGAAGGGGAAAACTTTGCCAATTGTGCACAGTGCCACATGTACTATTCCCAGCTTTAGCAGAGTATTAAGGAATTGAATGAGGGTTGTCCTTCTCTTACTATGGGTTTTCCTTCTTTGCCCATGTGTGGGCACCTAGAACATCATAATCACCTTGGCAAATTGCTATACTCGGAGCCCTAAATATGGAACCATTTTCACATTAAAATGATTAAGTAACATCTAGCTACCTTATTTTTCTTTGAAAACCTAAGTCCTTGGAACTCTATCATGTAATTAAGATAACATGATTACCCAAATAATTGGTGGAAAATCAGGTGAAAACCGTTACAACGCGTCCCAAAACGCACGAGGCACCGCCGACCGGCCTCATTACCTACTTGCACTTCATAGATTCACACACACTGCCGGGAGAAAGACCACCACTGAGGTTGCTAGAAAAAAACTGCATCATTTCTTCACTAGTAGCAAGCAATTTCGACTTCACCGCGCCAAACCAGCCACAAGGTCGTCCGAGAAACAGCCGCCCAAGGTCCAGCCCGGCCTATGCCAAATGACCGACAACCCGCAACAATGACAAGGCGACTCCATTTTTGAAGGCATGCAACGAAAGGGGAATATGCAAGAATTGCATCTCACAAGATTGAACTACTTTCGCAATGTAGGGAAATGTGTTCAAACCAAGTGTGCTTACCAGAGGGAGGGCTGGTTGGGGCTGCGACAGCCCTGACCGGCCGCAGCCTGACACTCGCGGCGCAACCGGTCGACTTTCGCCTGGCGCTGGGTTGCACCGATCGCGAACACCGCCCCGGTCCTCCCGCCCCTGGGCCCTGGCATTGTCTTTGCTCTTGCCCATGTCGGCCACAAGGGCGGTTGCCCGCAGGGACTCAGACACCCCCGGCTTGAAGAGGTCATCGCAAATGCGCCGCCAGCGCCACGTAGACGTCTCGGTGGTGGTCTTGGACCGGTCCTCGGCCTAGCCCAACGCGAGGTCGGGTCTGCTCGGACCCAGGCCAGCATGACGACCGATATCTTAACGCGGCACAGCGTTGCGCGTTGCGCCGCTCCCGTCGCGCCTCATCCCTTGCCGCCCTTTCCTCCACCGTCATGGTGCTCTACGACGACGTGTCACTACCAATGCATCCGAGGTAGTGCAAGAGACGCCCGTGCGCTCTCGCGAGGAGCAGAGAGGGCTCCTCCTCCTCCTTCACGCCTTTGCCACTCCATAAGCGGCGTGACAATTATGCCTGCCGGTCAAACCAGCCCAACATGCTGCTCTATGGGGAGGGTGGTTCCTCCTTTACTTTCTCCTTGTGCACCGATACTCCTCACCCGTTGCGGCGGCCTCCAGAAGGAGGGGTTGCTGCTACTGGGCCTCCTCGTCGCTGAAGGAGACATGATCTCCTCCTTCGTCGATGGGATGGTAGAGGAGGAAGACCCCGGAGAACATGGGCGGTGGCGCCATTATCCGAAGGGAGTGTCAGATTTACCCGTTGGCGCCGAGAACCAGATGCACTAGCCGAACTTGCCCATCTCTTAGTAGAGGAAAGGAGCAGCGACTGATGAGCGGAGAGGAAAGGAGCGAGGCGGCGGAGTCCGGGTATGAGAGGAGATGCGTTTGAACCAGCGTCGGAGCCCTGCTTAATAGTCGTCCAGGCGGACATACATCGCTTCAATGCGACATACCTGCCGGAGTAGGCTTCTCGGTCGCAGCCTTTGCATTGAAGCGACGTCACCCTCCCGCCCAGTCATGTTGCTCTGGCCGATATCGTCCCGTCGTGTCCGCTCTAGAGCGGCGAACCGACATAAATGTGCGACGAACATTAAAGCGGGATACACAGCGATCATTTTTTATGGTATCACGTTGTCAAACGAGTACGTGGCACGATTCCGGATGTCCGCAAACCTCCTTGAGTTTGGTGCATGTTTGCGGGAATTCATGCATGACCACATCCGTGTGGACGTATGCGACACCGTGTTGGATGACAAAAATGATCCAAACACAAGGGTCCAAACATTTGCGGGCAGTACGCGGCAGGGGGTTGGAGACTCGAGTGTTTTTTAGGTCACAGTGTACATGTCCAGTAAATTATGTTCCTAATCGAAAAATCGAATGTGTGATTACGCGGACAAAGGGTATTTTTAGTGGAAACTATGTATGAACCGATGGACCCATTTTTAATTGTTTGACTTCACAAAGAAATTGGCAGAGTACATACACTGCTACCGCTGGTCTGTAGAGTAAAAGTTGGAAGCTGGGAACAGTTGCAAAGGGACGAGGCAAAACATGGGGTTACATTTAAAAAAAAAAGAGGATGACCCCCGGCCTCTGCATCTGGGAGAATGCATACGGCCACTTTATTGATTATTCTCGAGGACCGTACAAAGTATTACAACAATGTGTCTGAATCCACCATCTTGGCAACATATGCCGCTACTCCTATCCAATATGATGAGGGGTTGCTAGCTGGGTCACTACCCAAGCCACTCACCTAAGCCTAACATCAAAAGCCGGAAGCCGAAACTCATTCGGAAGCCCCAGCCGAGCCACATACCGGGTCTAGGGCACAATCCGGTCAGACGCACTCGTGTGTCGTCGCCGCCATCTTCCACAGGTCTTCAGATCATATTGAGGCTTCTACCTTGTCTGGCCACTCTGCCATCGACGTCACCATGACGCCAGACCGCAACCTCCTCCTGCGCGAGCCCATCTCCGCGCATCGGACGCCGAGTCTCCACAGCGCCATGCCATCGATCTCCGCCGCCATCAATGTGTGAAAAGCCCAAAAGATATAAGGGGGCACTCTGAACTTACAACACTTCGGAGAGCTAGTTACAGGAAACTAGCATCAACCGATGACCGCATCCCTCTGGCGCCGAAGACACATCGCGCCCAGAACGTCTGAAGGCTGCAGGAAAGCCGCCGAGCAACAACAGAGAGGCAGACAGCGGGACAGCGAGAGGCACTGCACCTGCTGCCGGCCAAAGCCCCACCTTCAGCACCCCTATGCCCGAATCCACACTCCCCAGGCAACGCCTCCATGGAGGGAACGACACACACGGCGCCGCCGCTGCCCAATCCGGCCGGATTTTGGGTTTTCACCCGGGAGAGGAAACAGAGGTGGGGAGAAGGAGACCACGACATTGCCTCCAGGAAGGAAACGTCGCCCAAGGCCGACGTCGATGCCGGGCCGAACCAGCCGGCCAGGGGTTTCCCCCGGTCCCGATCTGCAACACCAGCCCCAAACTCCGCCAGATCCAGCGACCAGCCGCGGGAAGACAAGCGCAGAAGGGGAGGGAGCGAATTAGGGGCGGCAAACCTCCAGATCTGGCGAGGAAAAGGAGGCCTCCACGCTGTAGCCACCAGGCGCCGACGCCCCACCGCCCCCGCAGTCGAGGACGCCGGCCAGAGCCCTCCGCGAGCGCCGTTCAGGGCTAACGGCAACGCCACGCCGGCAGGGGCCGCCGACCCTGGGATCCAGATCCTCCGTTGCAGGAGCGACGAGGGCCTCGCCGCCACCGGCGGCCGCGCGGGCTTGCCCGGCGACCACCTCAGGTGGCGACGAGGAGGGAGAGGAGGTGTGGGGGAGGCGGCGCTCGGAAACCCTAGCCGCCGCCCGAGGACAGCTTCCTTCCGTGGCCTGTCTTTCTAGCAAGAATCACTGCTCGTCAAACATGGGGTTACATGGGTCACACTACTCAAGCATCATCGGCTGCACTGTTTGCCAACCAACTCACATGCCTCCCTCTCACTACTGTCTCCCCCAGCGCATGGGTCATATTTTCTCGGTGTTAAATATATACTTGTCATCACCTACGTTTACATTACTTTACATTTTAATTTATATGGGATTGCACTCACCTAAATAGAAAGGTGTAGACGCGTAGTATTATTACCAATCAGTAGCCAGATGTTGTTTGCACACGAACACATCTGTCATCGTGTACCCTTGATGTCGTGTGCAATCCACAAGACACATTATGGAGGAACCTCGCCCGGAGCGCAGTATTCAAGATACGTCGGCGAGATTTTTTTAAACCTAAAATATCACACGTCCGGGAGTCAGGACACACAATGGCTATGAGCTACCCTATGTCGACTTGATTGCCTGAGCTTCGCTGTGGCATGAAGATTGAGGAAGAATAAATCATAGGAGAGAGAGGAGAAACCGTAAAAGATCAAAAAAAATGATAGATTGGTTTGACGATTATGTGTTGTTTAATTGTTCATCACCTCTCATCTTAAGGTGGCTGGACTTCCCAGAACTCTAATTTCTGTTCAAATATCTAAACTGACTTTAATTGGGACAAATGGGTCTGGAATTTTGCTCAGGTCAAAGGTTGCACATTGAATTGGTTTTTGGGGTCGCATATGACCTTCATTTGAGATGGTCCAAAAAGAAAAGTTGTGTGTTTCGATGAGCAGAACAACTTTATGACCTTCAATTGACATGGTCTAAAAAGAAAAATTATGTGTTTAGATTCGGTTTTCAGCCAATATACCAACCCTTCTCGGGTTGGTCTTGGTTATACTGGGCAAACCATCGGCCTTTTTTCCAGTCTAGCCCGGTTATACTAGTTAAATCTCTGGCCCTTTTTGGATGGGACCCGGTTATACCAGGTTGTCTTTTTGAGCTATGTTGCATTATTTTAGGTTCCGAGTGCATACGATTTTGGATGGAGATGACCCAAAAATTAAGTTATTCGCTTCGACTATACGAAGAATTTTCATGTTGGACATTTTTTCATTTATGGTCATCTTAATTATGTTTTATGTCATGTCAAAATCTAGTGCCAACACGTGCCTCTCCGAACTTGTCATAATTTTTACGGCTAAGCTCCTATTTGGTCTATCCTTATATCTATTTGGATCTTCTCAAAGAGAGCTATCCAATGGCGACATCTATCTTTTGATGATCCTTCTTATTTTGTTCCTGAGCGTCAACAATGTTGATCACTTCGCGTCGGTGGTCAAATCTTCAAGAAACCTTTTAGAAACAATTTTTTTACTATACTTAATACTAATTCTAAAATAAGGCGTATTATGCCAAGGGGGCAGGGGGGACATGTATTTTCTTCATATTCAGAGAAGGCTCTCGTTTGGAATATACATACCGTCACGTGCAAACATAAATGCGCACAGTGCCTTGCATTGGATGGTATGGTATGCTGCTTGGCGTATCAACATGTTTTACGGGAGAGAGGACGCATTCCCGGTTTATTCGCATCATCCGAACTGTGCCGGTGTGCAGCTACGGATCCATCCAAACTTAGGATGCACTATTCCTTGGGAAATTACTCCCAATCAGTCGAGCAAATAACCTAAACTGCATTGTTGATGACGATTGCATGGTGCGACGAGTGAAGCACCTCGATCGTGCGCTGTTTGACGTTTCGTCCGCGCATACATGGAGGCAGATTTTCCGTGGGAGGAAAGGAACCGGCCCACCCACCAGCGCCATGGGGGGCCGCCGGTCAAGAAACCGCATGCAAAGGGACCCATCACACCTTGCATGGTTATAGAGCTTCTTTTTCTCTTTGGCAATCAGAACGTCCCCTGCATATATTAATTATATGTTCAAGGTGTTTCTCGAAAAAATTAAAAAAACTCAAGGCACATAATTCCCTAAAAAAGTCAAGGTGTACATATCAGGGGCAAGTAGACCAGACCTGGTCATGGGCAGCCCGGCCCGGTCGGCCCGACCCGACCCGGCCCAAAAAAGCCCGATCCGATCCGGCCCGACCTTGTCCACGGTCGGGCTCTTTCAAGCCCGACGGTTGGGCCGGGCCAGGCCGGGGCCCATCGCATTCGCGCGTTAATGAAGAGGTCCGGCGGGCTTTTAGCATGATGGGCGGGCTCGGGCCCGATTTTTAGGCCTGACGGCTAGGCTGGGCACGGGCCTGAGTTTTTTGCATCGGGCTTTGGTAGGCCCAGACCGAAGCCCGACCTGGCCCGACAGATGGCCAGGTACAGGGGCAAGGCATCCCAAAAAACAGAAGCAACCCTAACTAAAAGAATCCCTCCATCACTGTAAAAAACGCTCTTATATTGGGCTGTAAAACACACTTGTAAAAACACTCTTATATTATGAGGTGTAAAAGACGTTCTTATATTATGGAAATGAGGGAGTATGTACAAAGGATCTTGAAGGGACATGTGCACCCTTGAGGCCTGTTGGGAGAGCCGTGCATCAGTCTTGAGCACACGAGTTGCTTTGGGCTCCCAATAGGCTTCCACGACGCTAGCGCTGATCATTGCTTTGTTTCAATATATGCATGTGGGGTTTCGATAACGTGTAATACATGAGGTCTTACAAACTCTCGTGTCTATGTCAAAGAGTAGCAAATGCTAAAACTTAACCTACAAAACCCAAACCCTAATTCAATGCCCTAAGGGGGAATTTAAGGACGGGCAAAAGTGAGTTTCCGCCAACCAAAGGGCGGGGGGGGGGGGGGGGGGGGGTCAAATCCAACCTTAAGTTAATATCCTACATAAAAACGGACTCTAAAGCAGAGAAAAATCAGGGCCCTCTTTCTCACATACGCTCCTCAATCCTTAGGCTACAATACTCAAGCCCTTGGTGCATATTTTGAGAGTAGGGTTGTTAGAATAGATTGAGGCTAGCGAGCCATTCGAGATCAACAGTTTTTTGCTCAACTAAAAAAGAATGAGATGAGTATGATTGTTTTGCGTAGCTTAGCCGGGTAACAAGTTTATCTTGAGCTAATGCTCGCTCGCTCGACTTTGTTATCTTGAGCTAATGTTGGCTCGCTCGACTTTGGCTCGACATCTACAACATGTGCACCATGCTAGAAATTTTTATGATCTCTGGCCAACAATTTGTTATTCCAATTTAAGTACTACCTTTGAGTTGAGAGAATAAACTAACCTATGATGAAGAAATGTATGTTATTGCTATGTTAATCGGAGTGATATTTATAGTTTTTTCTTATGATGTTGTTGTGATCTACCTGGTTGAGAAACTCGCATTGGCTAAATAGATTTTCCATCGTCTTATGCTCAAAACTAACCTGAGATCGTTATAGGTTGAGCATAAACTATTTTTTTGGCTCCCCCCTTAACTCTGACTTAGTGAACCCGCTCCATTTTTAATGTGGGCTAAACTGAGCCTAGACTAACTCGCTCAATTTTAATGTAGGGTGAGCCGAGCCTAGTCTAACTCTCTCAATTTTAATATGGGATGAGTTGAGCTTAGTCTGGATCGCTCAGTCGATTGCAGTCGTATGTGAGTCTAGTCTAAGAGCATCTTCAATAATTTTTGTATCCATAATATAACTAGTGTTTTTTTATGTGTATGTGGGGCGGGGGCGGCGGGGGGAGGGGGGTGGTCCTTGTTAACGTGCAATTTTTTTACATATGTTCTTCAAAACTCCCCCTCCATCTACGGGAAGATGGTCCTTTCCATAAAAATGTCACGTCAGCTAATAGACATAGTAGCGCCGCCGCCACCCCCCACCGCTGCCACACCACCCGCCAGCCCTGCGCACCGTCAGCCGCCGCCGGAGTTCGCCATCGTCGTTGCGCCACAGCATTGGCTACTTTCAGTACAGTTTTTAAAGAACCGAGAAAATATGACAACTTTTTCTAAATTTTACCGACATCACGTAACACTACTTTTATGGGGAATTTTTAATGGAGCTCCGGTGGATGCTTAACACGAGTTGAAATTCTGGCAAGATAGAGAAATCTGTGACGGGAGTGTAAAATTCTTGCAAAGAAATGTGAAAGCTTCACGCGTAGAAAAAGGCTGGCAAAACGGCCAGGAGCCAATGGCGCCGTGACACGTGTCCATACGTCACGTCCCATGTACTGCTGACGAAGTGACGGCTGTAATTACGGGCGTCCCCCCTGCCCCCTCCTTTTCCGCTGTCGACCTGTCTGACGCGCGGGGCCTACACGTACTTGGTTCACGCTTCGTCGGGTCAGGGACCGTGGCAGGACCCACCCGCGGCGCACCTCCCCACGTGCGAGCTCCCCGGACCCATCTCGCCGTGCCCGTGTGGGTGATAAGCTGGGCCCCATGGTGTCAGCCAAGTTGAGTGTGGGAGCAGGCGGATGGGTGAGCGGAAGGGGATGAACTGTTTCGCGTGCTGTTCCGGGGAAGAAACCAGCGACGCTGCTCAACACAGTTCACTGACTGTGCTCCCCCCTCCTCTCCTCGTTGGCGATTTGCATGTCTGCCCACCATGTTTTCCTCTATTTATACGACTATAGTACAAAAAAAATCACAAAAGGTGCACCATCGCGGACGCACAAGCTATAGAATTGACTTTGGCTGATCCTTTCTCCAAACACAATGCATACGTGCATAGCTCATTCCTATAAACGCATGCACGTATACCATATCTTTACGAGCACCTTTAAAGAGACTGAGCCGTCACATCATTTGAACCATTGCCGAGTCTGGGACTTGAACCTGATGGGCTGATTCCACCACAGAAAACCTAGCCATCTGAGCAGTCTGCAATGGACTTTGGTTGTCATACGGTAACTCATGGTGTTTGTATGTTCGTACAGATCGCCCATCCCTCCTCGCGATCCGCCCTCCTCTTGCTCAGTTTTGATATTTTATTTCCTTCTATCGTTAGTTTTTTCATCATTTTTCTTAAAAACCGCCTTACTACTCCATCCTTTATTGATTTAGCAAATAAAGTTCTTATCAAATACGAAGTAAGTGTTTATCAAGTAAAATCTTAGAGTTTATTAGGCAAATATATCATGGGCATAATTTTATTCAATAAATACTTGTTTACACAATCACATTAATACGAGCAGATAAACCACTAGCTAAACATGCTAGAATATTTACAACCCATTTGAACGCACGGGCAATTATTCTAGTTGGATTTACATGTAAGTGATGGTACCGATCTACATTTTCTTTGTCTTCATCCAGAGTATAGACTCTTTTTCCCATGGAAACATCAAACAGTCATTCTTTTCTTTGTGGGGTAAAATAATCATTCTAAAGTCTAGATAAAGTTTGCTCTTTGGTCTTATATGCCCCATGTCAAGTCCTTTAGGGAAACAAAAGCATATACCCCTTTTTTTGGAAAGGACTAAAACATACGCCGGCTCGTCCTATGGGCATAGGCTCTTGCGGCGTCGTCCCTCGTATGCAACTCGAGGGCGAGCAAACCCTAGACGCCTCAGTCTTCCCCTCCACCCTCCTAAGGAACTCATGGCTCACTTGCACGACTTGCAGTGAAGGGGACGACGAGGCTCTCTGCCATAGGGCGCTCCGAAAGCGGGCGACGATCCTAAGTGTGAACACGGCGTCGGTCTTTTTCGGTGGGTGGCGTTGCAGGTGTTGGTCATCCCTACTGTCCATGTGGGCGACATAATGGCGACAGGTGTTGTTAAGGCATATCTCTCTAGATGTAGTTTTGGTGATTGATGACAACGTGTTTGCGGACTAATCGTGTGCTTTGAACATTTCAGAGATTCATCATTTGGCACGAGACAATTTCTTTCCCCTCGGAGTGTCATTCAAGACGGTGTAGCTCTTTCGCTTCTTTTGGTGGATTAGTTTCGTAGGAGTCACCGTACTATCAAGAGGGGGTTCGCTTTGGTAAGGCTAGGGTGGAATCAATACGTACACATCCTCTTTACACCCTCTGAGCCTTTCCGCTTCATTGGAGTTTTCTTTCCTCTCTCTTTGGGCTGAGTCTGGTCCCAGCGGTAGTACCGCGGTACCCAGCGGTAGTACCGCTTAGGGGTCACAAGCGGCAGTACCGCTCCGCAGCGGTAGTACCGCTGGTGGGTCCTCAACAGTAGTACCGCTACGGTACCAGGCCCCTACCGCGTCGACTCGAGGGGTCTTTTTTCGTGTCGGATTGTGCGGTACTTCGCAGCGGCAGTAGAGAGGCAGTACCGCTCTTAAGCGGTAGTACCATCCTACCACCGCGGCAATACCCCCCATGTCCATATCTCCCCTGCCCTCCAATCTCCACGGTAGTACCGCCGTGGGAGCGGTAGTACCGCTGCCTTATGCGGTAGTACCGCCCTCTGCGGGGCTGTTGTGGGGGGTAACGGTTGGATTGTTCCCCCACTATATAAAGAGGTCTTCTTCCCCATAGTTGACCTACCTCTTCCCCCAAAAAGCTCCATTGTTGCTCCAAGCTCCATTTTCGCCCGATCTCTCTCCCTAGCCAATCAAACTTGTTGATTTGCTCGGGATTGGTTGAGAAGGCCCCGATCTACACTTCCACCAAGAGAAATTTGATTCCCCTCACTTATCCCTAGTGGATCTTGTTACTCCTGGGTGTTTGAGCACCCTAGACGGTTGAGGTCACCGCGGAGCCATAGTCCATTGTGGTGAAGCTTTGTGGTGTCGTTGGGAGCCTCCAATTAAGTTGTGGAGATTGCCCCAACCTTGTTTGTAAAGGTCCGGTCGCCGCCTTCAAGGGCACCAATAGTGGAATCACGGCATCTCGCATTGTGTGAGGGCGTGAGGAGAATACGGTGGCCCTAGTGGCTTCTTGGGGAGCATTGTGCCTCCACACCGCTCCAACGGAGACGTACTTCCCCTCAAAAGGAAGGAACTTCGGTAACACATCCTCGTCTTCACCGGCTCCACTCTTGGTTATCTCATCCCTTTACTTTCGCAAGTTTACTTGTGTTATATCTCTTGCTTGCTGGCGTGCTTGTTGTCATTGCATCATATAGGTTGCTCACTTAGTTGCATATCTAGACAACCTACCTTGATGCAAAGTTTAATTTGGTAAAGAAAAGCTAAAAAATTGTTAGTTGCCTATTCACCCCCCTCTAGTCAACTATATCGATCCTTTCAGATGTTCATCATTATCATGGGTTCCTCTGACGGTTGCACCAGATCTAATTCCCAGCATCCTCTTCCTCTCGGTTACCCTCTCCATAGACCGAGTTGGATTTGCTACACTATGTGCCGCCAGATTTTGAAGGCTTGGAGGATGGATTAGAGGGAACCCTGGAATTAGGGAAGCTCCTAGACTTCACATCGACCTTGACGACGATGGCGTTCCTAAGCCGGTCTACCTCTTGATGGCTTGTTAAGATTCCCCTCCTTTTATTTCCCGGTTGAAAACCTAGCATGTGTTGGCCAGGCAACGACAGCACTCCATCATCATGGTCCTCCTTGGTGGCGTCGTCCAGGGGTAGGGTGGGGGCTGGGGACATGATGTGAGTTCGGGGGTGGATGTGGTGATGAGTTTCTCTCGGTGAGCGACGATAGTAGTGGAGGCAAGGTGGTATATTTTCTTGCAATCCTTCATTGGTATTCTGGATGGTGAATGGCCTCCATGTGTAGTGGCATGATAAGGGTGAGTGGATATTGATTCCCTCTTCAAGCATTTGCAGGCAAGGTGTGCGACAGAACTAGCATTTCCTCCATGCAGAAACGATCTTATTGTCCAATGCATTTTGGTGCTTCATCGACTGATCTTGTTCTTTTTGCTTCATTTGTGCAATGAATTCTCTAGCGGCTTGATCAAGTTTTACAATGGTGGCGTTTGCGATCCTAACTTGTTTGGTCTCGAGCGTGCTCCACCCGCAATCTTGCGGTTTGTTTTCAAGCTTTTTGCATGTGTAATCAACAACATTGGCTTCATTACTTTGAAGCTGGGTTGCTTGTTCTCTAAAACAAGCATTCGTTTTTTTTATTATAGCTAAAGAAACAACCAAAGAAATCCAAGTACAGAATTATTTATAAAGGAAATAGGCCAATAATCCAAAGTTAGTGAAAATGAAGGAACAATTGGGATAAAACCCTAACACAGGAAAGCTTCGTAACTAAACTAGGCCTCAAGCACCACCAAGTGTAGACATGCTGACAAAGCCGACTAGTACATCATGCAAACAAAACACACCCCTAAGCACTATGCACCAAAGTGCGAAAACCTTGACCATGATAAAACCCGGACATGGGTTGATCCAATGCTTATAGGGACGAAAACCGGACCAGTTTGGCACCATCAACATGCTAATCAAACCCACACACCCTTCTATATACCAACGCACCAATGCCGCCACCACCGCGAACCACACACCAACCACTCATGCACATTGTGCAAAAGGCCTACCAGAGAAGAATAGTCAATGCCCTAAAGGCAAATTATCCAAAGAGAAAAAGCGAGTCAAAGATGTAATCATTTCCTTATTCGGCAAGGTCGGGTTTAACACATTCGCCCAAAGAGCACAATAACTCTCGTCGAATGACGACAACATCAAAATAGGGGTGCTACTAATATTGGAGAACCGCACATTACCACCGTACCTCCGCCAATGACCAAGGCCACACAAAACACCACAACCCCATGGAGCAACTCATAGCCCTGACCATTTCCACCCACACCACAAAACTACCATATGTTACAACCGCTGTCGGATAGTGCCATCCTCATTGCCAACCTCATAGCCAGTTGCACTGTCCACCATCGGCCTTACGAAGAATTTGAGAGTTCAAATTTCTGACCGTGTACAACTGACAACAACAAGTTGGTGGGCGTGTCTCGTCCATCCGTCATATCGGCTCGTCCGGTTGCGTCTTTGACAAGAAAATAGCTCCTAACTCCAACCATTTTGCGGTTGGTTGTTCCATGTGAAACAAAGACAAGTGTATTCTGAGAAGCCATCCTCGCAATGTTCTCGAGAGAATCTTAAGCGAGGACAAACCTAGACCATAAAAGTAGAGTGGTTGAGCATCACTGAAGAATCTGAACTAAAACTTATTACTCTTGAAGACTGTGCGTCTTTCAGATGGTTAGACATCATTTAGACCATCTAACTCGTGGAGTTGCCAAAGAACACGTTTGTAAAGGTCCGGAGATCACCTCCAGATTTACCAAAAGTAATTAGGCGAGTTGAGGTACTTAGCTTAAAAAGAACAAGATGAACACTTGTGTCTTCACAGTTGCGGCTCAGTCTCTCTAACTCAGATGTGGAGCTGTGCTAGCAACATGAACGGGGGTAAACAAACCCTGTGTCATCATCAAGCAAACCCCGTCCCCATTTCTTCACACTGCTTTACTTTGTGTAATTTGCATCTTCTGAAGAAATTGTCTCCTTCCCTATTTGAAGCCTTTGTTGAACATTTTATGTCTTTGCTGCATGTCACCGTGGTGTGTTTTTATTCAACATTTGTATTGTGAAGTGTATCGCTTATTCATTAGACTAATCTACTTGTACTATAATATTGTTATCGTGCTTTCTAGCGCACCTCTCTGTTTTTTTGAATTGCACCTCTTCCCCCCTCCCTCTCTCCCTCTCTCTCTTTCGAGTTTAGAAGTTCTGATTGCATGTTACTTTAGTCCTATGGTGAGTAGATTCACTATTTTACAGTATTTCTTCACATTGCTCTGTGTTATTTCTGTTTAGTCTGTCTTTTTCGAAGAATTTGGTCTTTTTAAAAAATACATTAGAATCTCTCATTCATCTCCTCTCTAGTCGATATGTTGATACAATAGTAAGTATGCTCCATGGAGTAGAGACACGGCAACTGACACATGTCGCGTGCACAATTTTACTTTCAAAAGTGGGAGACGTTATACTTGCCAAAAGGAAAATAACACTCCTAAGAGGTTAAAATTGGGAAATTACACAAGTCCTAGCAAGGGCATCCCTAAGATTTCAGTCTCCAACAAGGACCCCCATGCAAACGGACTACTACTCATCGATTGCCCTATGAGGCTATGCGGCTATGCGGCTACGCCCCTACCCCTCTCTCTCATCATCAGGAAAAGTCTATTTTTTTGGAAAAGAAAGAAAGCCTCAACTCTCAAAACACCCGCACATATTATTTTTTCCACGGGAAAGAGAAAAAGAAAACAGCTAACGATAAAACTTTACCAAGGATTGCTCCAAGCAGCAGCTCGTCCTTCCCTTTTCCCAATCTCGCAGCTTCCATCTCTCTGACTCCTCCATCCTCCCGAAGCCGAAGCCTGCCCAGTGCCCACCCCCCATGTCTCCCGCTGCTACCGCCGAGATCACAACCGCCCTGCTCCTCTGCACCAGCAGCAGCATCGGAAGCAGCACAAGCTGCAGTGCAGACGGTTGCTGATTTCCCCGTAATCAAGCTCCCTTCCTTGCCTTTTTCTTCATCTTCTTCCTCCTCTCCTTCCTGGAAGGTATACCGTACCCCAAGAATCGCGCAAAGGACCACCGCTCTTCTTCCTCCAGAATCCAGCTGCTGCTGCTGCTGCTGCTAGTGGTAGTAACCAACTGAGCGCTTCTTGATCTGTTCTGGTGTCCGTGTACATGGAGATGCGATGGGTGCGGAGGTAGCTGCGCTGTGCTGAGTAGTAGGTGAGCAGTGAGCTGCAGCTAGCGGCGAGCGCGGGGGAAGGAGATCGATGGAGGATCTGTACAGCATCCACCCGGGGATCTCGCGCGGCGGCGAGG
Organism: Triticum aestivum; assembly: GCF_018294505.1. NCBI lineage: Eukaryota > Viridiplantae > Streptophyta > Magnoliopsida > Poales > Poaceae > Triticum > Triticum aestivum. The sequence goes on from NC_057796.1 coordinate 61,177,906, forward strand.
GCGGCGCGGCCTGCAGCGAGGCGTCGGGGGTCGCCGGCGGGGCCAGCTCTCCTCCGCCGCCTCCGCCGCCTGCGGATCTGACGGAGCTGATGAAGGCGCAGATCGCCGGGCACCCCCGCTACCCCTCCCTCCTCTCCGCGTACATCGAATGCCGCAAGGTCCGTCCGTGTCCAGCTCCAGCTCCATTTTGCATGCTGTAGTCCTCTAGTAGCTAGAGCTAGCTAGCTCGCTCAGCGCCGCTCATCGTCAGAAATTAATTGCCACGTTTGATTCTTGATTTGTCAGGTGGGCGCACCGCCGGAGGTGGCCGCGCTGTTGGAGGAGATCGGACAGCCGGAGAGGCGCGGCGGAGGCGCCACAGCCGCCGGGGAGATTGGCCTCGACCCCGAGCTCGACGAGTTCATGGTAGGTACAACCAGTTCAAGGCAGCTCGCTCCACTAATCCTGGCGCGCTAGCTCTTGCTTGTTATTACATGTGGAGATGACAACGCGGCTCGCGCGCGCATGCAGGAGGCCTACTGCCGGCTGCTGTCGCGGTACAAGGAGGAGCTGTCCCGGCCGTTGGACGAGGCCGCCTCCTTCCTCACCACCATCCGCTCGCAGCTCACTAATCTCTGCGGCGGCGGCACCACCGCCACCTCGCCGCACTCCGGTATATAATTTACATGCATCCATGCATTGCATCTCGGGCCTTGATTTTCTCCGGCTAGCCTCTGCAGCCTTGGATTCGTTCGCCATTGTTGTGTTGTGTCATGTGTGTGAAAGTGTCTGATGCTTTGTGTGTGAATGTGGCTTTGATGATGAATGCGTGCGTGCGTGCGTATGTGCGTTCTTGATAGGTCAAATCGTGTCCATGCAAATGGGGCGCAGGTGTGTCAGGCTACGGGGCCGGAAGAGTAAAGCTTTGGTGGTGCTCGTGTAGGGTTTTGTCCAAGGTTCCATCGTCCTTGCAGCTCCAGCCTACCTATGCATGCATGCTTCTCTCTCTATATCTCTCTCTAGATCCTTCTCTCTCTCTCTCTCTCTCTCTAGAGGCTAGTGAGGCAGGAGTAGCTACTAGCCTGCTATATGTAGACTTTGCAGGTCGGGCCGGTGATGGAACTTGAGAGAGAGCTGGGATGGGATGGCTTTGGAAAAAGAAAAGAATCTTGCTCTTGCATGCTGGTTAATCACTGGTGCCCAATGGTGGAGCTTTTCTTCTTGTTGTTGCTGTGGGGGCAAGTGAAGATTAATTTTGCTGTGGCTAGTATTTTTATTTCTTCATGCTAGATATGATGCCTTGGTTGAATTTGTTAATTTAAGTAAGTATTGTTTGTTTTTAGTTTTTGTAGTTTGAGGCATTAATTTTTCTAACGAAATCTCATTTGAAGATAATGGGCTTGAGATTTCGTCGGATGCGTGTTACACTTACGGTTAGTACATATAAGTATCTTGTAATTGCAGTTTCGTTAGGAGTAGGATTTTAGGTCCATCTCTTGTTTAAGAACTTGACTGATTGAAGATCAGCAAGGCTATATATCGAGCTGTTTCTGCTTGGAGCAATTGTTTCTTAAGCCATTCTGCATCCGCAAATCCATCGAAAAAGTTTTGTCATAACCACACATGTTTTTGCAAAACAATTTGTAAGAAACATTTTAAAGCATGCATAGACATACACTTTTTTTACATAACATATGACAAACCTAAGGTTTTCAAGTTTGCAGTGGTGCTGACAAACTCGGTCCACTTGACATCCAACGCGTGCATGGCAGCTTGTTAGCATTGATATTCTGCAAATAACCAAAGTGCAAGTTATGTCGAATGCGTACATTTGTAGATATCATAGTTATGTGAAATACGTGCTCTCAAAAGTGTAGCTTTGTCTTGTAATATTGGCAAGAACAAAAGGGGTTTTCAGGAAGTACTTGTCTTTCTATCATGAACAGCTGAGTTTGGAGTGGTGAAAACACACAAAGTTTTGGGAACATCATATGTTTAATAAAGTCAAAAGGACATTTTTTTCACTGTGATGGCTGGGACATAGTAAACATGTGATTGGTGTTGCATATACCACCTATGTAACAGTAGTTCTTGTGGCCAAAACAGTTCCTCTTTTGTTTTTCCTGCCTTCTAGTGTATTTGGTACAATGCCAAGTGGCAACTAGATATGTACTGGGTACTACAAAGGAGCATGAAACATGATCTTTAAGTATCTAGTAAATTTCCTAGTTCCCTATCAATTTTATACCACTTATTCTCTCATTAATGAGATAATTTGAACGAAACAGTCGGAAGTTGGTCTGTGTGCATGTTAAATCATTTTTTTTATTTTTTAGAAAAGGAGGACGACCCCCGGCCTCTGCATCTGGACGATGCATACGGCCAATTTATTAATTATTCACACAAGACCTTACAGAGTTATACAACAATAAGCCTAAAGCCACCAAACTAAGCAACATCTGTCGCTATCCCTATCCAGTTGATGTAGGGGCGCTGAAAGTCTTGGCCTAATACCAAACAGACCTCGCAGCCAAACCTAACATCTAAGACTTAGGTCCCAACCAGGACGCCTGCCGGGTATGGGCACCCATCAGTCTGGCGTGCTTCTCAACCAGGACGCCTGCCGGGTATGAGGCCGCCGCAGCCACCTGCCATCAATCCATCTTCAGAGCCGTACTGCTGCATCAACCTTGCCCGGTCTAACTGCCGCCGACGCCACCACGACGCCAGGCAGCGTCACCCTCCTGCGCGAGTCCTTCTCCGCTCATCAGGCGCCGAGTCTCCACTGCGCCACGCCGCCGAGATCCGCCGTCATCAATGGAGCAGAGGAAACACCGCTCCTCTTGTCCGCTCAACCTTGCACGTTAAATCATTAACTCCATACATGTTGAGCTTGGTCATGCGTAGGCTGTTTTCCTAATTAAGGTTGCAAATCATTGAGAAATTGGATTATTTAGTACGCATAACGGAAATGCATGTCGACCTTAAGTCATTCGTTGGAACTTTATGTGACTATACATCATACTTAATAGATTAGCAATTCTTAAGTGCAAATACATGCCACTTTGTTAGGTCACATGTATAAAGTATCGACGGAGTAACAATTCTTAACGGAGTAACAATTTATGACCGAGTTAATGATTCTTTCGATAAAGAAGACCGAGTTAATGATACCATATGCAACTAGATTAGCAATTCTTAAGTACAAATACATGTATTTGGTTTTCGGTCTAGTTAGGTCACATGTATGAATTATCACTAAATAGCAGACTATATTCACGATAGTTTAAACATTACCGTAAGCGCTCACATGCTAGTCCTTAAGAATCCATAGGTATGGTCAGTTTGCTCGGGTTCAACAAAGGTACTGGTGCGTCTATTCTAATTTTATTTATATTTGTTTTTTCCATGATTATTCTGCACAAGTGAGGTTGAGATGATCTATCTGTAAGATAGAAATGGACAGAATTCCCAGAAGCAATTGTTTATGCGTAATTTGTGCGCTTAACATAAGATTCGAATTTATGTTTTCATTCCCCATATATTTTGACTTTCTTAATTGAGCCTGTCATGTTGTAGTGTGCCCCTTCCATCAATTCTGTCATTCTAATTTTCATTACAGGAAAGGTAGCCTCTCTACCCATTTCATTAAGGTAGAAAATATCAAAAATGAGAAATGGTTATTTTCATGATGGCAAGAAAATATAAGAGAATTAATAAACAGAAAAAAGACTAAGCCACATTTCCGGTGTGAGAGCCAACCCACTCTGGTTAATGTTCTCAGAGATAAGCTATATCGAGCATGATAAGGGAGGTCTCTTTAAGGGTTCACCTATTTCGCTCCTTCCACACATTCCACAACACATAAATCTTCACTTCGGTGAAGCGGCTGCAGAAGGCTTTATCGCGGTTAAGGGTAGTTTTGTTCCACCAATGCTCCAAAGAGAAGTCATGCGTCGGCCCTTAGGGGATAGACAGCCAAGTCAATATGATTCCCCAAACTCCACGAGTTAATAGGCATTCACGCGCACAAGGTGCTCATTGGTCTAGAACCCTGTGAAACAAAGCCTGCAAACCTCGTCATGTGGCGAAACTCAGATGGCATGGCGATGTGGGAAATGATGTTAGCATGATCAACTAGGTGTGTCGTCACTTTAAAATGTCACATTGCAACGCACAATATGCATTTACTTATGGTACTATTTGAACACAAATTTTAAGCCTCCAATAGATATTTCACAGGAAAATGCCCTATTGTTAGAATTTTGAAATATGCACAACTAAATTGTTAAAAGATATTGTGTAGATAGATTAATTTCATCCAAATATTCTTATTTATTACTCCCTCCATCCCAAAATAAGTGTCTGAAGGTTAGTACAACTTAGTACTGGACGGAGGGAGTACTCGAGTACATGACCTGCGTACACGAGTACATGACCTGCCAATTGAAAACATATTCTTTTTATCCAATAATGTTCATTACACCAATCAAGCAGGAAAAAACCCGGAGAATAAGCAGTAAACATCTATTTATTACGGCTCAAAACATATAGCTGTTGGAATTACATATAACCATATAGGTAATGTCACCTAGCATAATTGTTCCATTTTTGTGTCCTTGCTAGACCTTTTATTTTATTATGACGCGAGTAAGCCTAGATAGTTTGAAAATGCTTCTTTTCTTTCTGACTATGCAAAGCCTTGAGGTCTTAGCTGAAGATCCAACATGTACTACAAACTCCGTTCCTAAATATATATAGTTGCATCCATAGCAAGAAAGGTTGAAGAGTTTTTTTTCTGATGCCTGGTTTTAGAAGGTACAACTTGTACTACTGAAACTCAACTCACAATACAAAAGAGCCATTTGCTTACATAGAACTTGATTGCAGCACAGGAAGTGTTTCCTAACGAGGCAACAGCTGTAGGGATAGCTCCATGAAAACTCGGTCACGGCGAAAAGGTGCTTAAATAGTCTCTGTTTCCTGGAGCACAAACTAAACTAGTCAGCTTGGCACTAGCAATTCTTCATTCGTATAGGGTTCGACAGATAAAGTGGCATGCTTTTCATCTTATTTTCTTAGATGCATTAGGTGTTGCAGAACACATTGACCTTTAGATAATACAGACTAATACTTGTCACTAACCAATCGGGCATAGCACATCCTCATGGAGAAATTTTCAGTTCTGAATTTCCTTTGGTCATGTATTCCTGAGACATTTTTCAGAAGTTTTTCTGTCTGCAGCTTCCCAAATTGTTGTTTGTCAAGTGTCCAACAGCACCTTGGGTTTGATTATCTGCTTATTGATGTTGTCTTGTTCTGCTTCTGAAGTAGTAGTACCTCTTTCCAGTCCAAGCCTGGATCTCCTATATACTGTAGCACAGCCATGCAACCTGATCCTGACACAACACATTACTCTGTCTAACCCGTGTCTGATTTCCATTGTGTCAATAATGCAAGATGAAATGGTGGGGTCGTCGGAGGACGAGCCGTGCTCGGGGGACGCCGACGGGTCCGACGCCGGCATGCAAGAGCACAGCTCCCGCCTGGCTGACCACGAGCTCAAGGAGATGCTGCTCAAGAAGTACAGCGGCTGCCTCAGCCGCCTCCGCTCCGAGTTCCTGAAGAAGAGGAAGAAAGGGAAGCTGCCCAAGGACGCTCGGCTTGCTCTCATGGACTGGTGGAACACACACTACCGCTGGCCTTACCCCACGGTAAATGAGATCTCCAACCCCAGCTGCATCATCAGCCTTGATCGCCGATCATCATTCATAGATGGAGACTGTGATGTTTGCAGGAAGAGGACAAGGTGAGGCTCGCCGCGATGACGGGGCTTGACCCGAAGCAGATCAACAACTGGTTCATCAACCAGAGGAAGCGGCACTGGAAGCCGTCGGAGGACATGCGGTTCGCGCTCATGGAGGGCGTCACCGGAGGAGGGGGGTCCTCTTCCGGCACGACACTCTACTTCGACACGGGCACGATCGGGCCATGAGATGGATGGATGATTGGCCATAAAGCTTATTGGCTCTATTGCACACAGACACGGTGGTTGTGTGATTAGTAGCAAGGGAGGGAGGGATGATGAATGGATGATATCAGATACTAAAGATTTATTAATCAAATGGATGAATAGCCCCCATGACCATTTCGTCGAAATTATTGTGTATATGTATGGGCGCTGTAATCAGCTGGCTGAAATGTGATGGTGTACAAGCGAAATTTCAGGTGACCTGTAAAAACTTTGCTCAAGCTACTACCACAATAGCTAATTAATTAATCTGATTGTTTGTATCCCCAGCGGTTGCCCTGTGAAGTCCCTCTCGATATGAAGGAGTAGTCTGTTGGAAAATTAGGCAAATTTATGATTAATTCTAGTGAATTAATTCATGATTAAAACGTTATTAGCATGCATAGCTCTAGTATACTAGATGAACAGAAGGACAACTATCATAATTAGAGACATGATGACATGATCAGATTACAACGCACATACTGATTGTTCGTACATGAAGTAGCCGACTACTTCATCTACGAACCTACCAGTCGAAGCAGACGTTGGTGATGATGGCGCCTGACAATAGTACTACTTTGTGCATTTTCAAACCAAATCAAAAAATCATAATGAAAATAAATCTAACCGAACCAAATTTATGGTTGACGGTTTTCAATACAGCAAGGGTTAATCGAATTAAAATATATGTTTATATTTCTTGAGCGACAAACAAACAAGCAGTCGAGCACGTGAGCTTTTCTTGCTTGCATTGTCCAACATCCACATGACCAAACACAATCTTATATACACCTTACATCTGCTCTTCGCCAACTTAGTCAAGGTGGCGTTAAAGTTGCTACCGTTGTTCGTATACACTGACTTATGAATGATAGTACAACATAAAAAATTAAAAGTAGTTGTGATCTGCTCACTCAGACCCAAGAAAAAGTAATGGGCAGATCAATGGCCCAAAAGAACTTGTAACATAGTCATTTTTCTTGTGCAGGACTCATATTCCCTGCTAAGCATGTCCATTTTTCTTATAACGTTGTTATTTTTCTCTAAAAAATGCTAATCACGTCCATAAACAACACAAAGTATGCATTGCACATTTGCATGCATGACCAATCATCAAGGCATGAATTCATGCATATATATTTATACATAGTTATATACTAATTGTATAGAAAAGTATGTTACTTCCAACTTCGTGTCAACTTTGGTTATTATGGTATATACAGAAACCATACCGAGATAATTCAAGATATACCAAAACAGAACCATATTTTAATCTCATACCATATTTACCGAAGTATCATTACCATACAAACCCAAAAACTATATAAACCCGAATAATATAAAACGAATAAACTAAATGCACAGTCTTTTTTTTTTGAGGGAAAAACTAAATGCACAGAGTCAGTAGTAGCGAACTGGTACGCAACACACAACTTGTTCGTAATGATGGGCTAGCCCATCTAAGGGCCTTAAGCGTTTCGGAGGATCCTCCAGGTTTGGGAAGGTTCCAAAAGCTTATGGGCCTGGGTTTTTCTTGTAGATTTTAGGCGGTTTTTGTTTGTTTTCCCCATTTATCTCTACTTCTTTCCACTTTTTCACTCGGTCGGGTTCTTTTTTCATCCCATTTTCTTCGCTCTTTTCCTTTATTTTTATTAAAAAAACATAGTGAGCATTTTCCAAATTTCAGGCCTTTTGAATTTATGAATACTCTTTTATTTAGCAGGAATTTTCAAAATTTATGGTTTTTTCTGCATATACATGATTGTTTTAGAAAAAATCACGAATTTTAAAATTTGTGAACTTTTTTTAGTTCACGAGCATTGATTTTTTCCAATTTCCGAATCTTTTGTTCAAATCCACAAACATGTTTTCGAATTTGTGTTTTTTGTATAACTTTAACATTTTGTCAAATTCACATTTTTTTGAATTTGTGAATTTTTTTCAAATACTCACACATTCTTTTGTTTCGTAAATATTTATTAAAATTTTGTACTTTTGTTAAATTTGGGAACTTTTTCACTGGTGAACCCGACCGTAATAGAAAAACGAGTAAAAAGCGAGCCAAGGAGAGCGGGCGAGTGAGGCGCTTGGCCCACTGACTATGCACGAGTGCTGGCGGATGACCTGGCGCTTGAAGCGCCAAATAGGCTCTCCCGAGCTAAACTTGGGTTTCAAGCTAGAATCCAGCCTGAACTACAGTGCCTGGTTTTGAACCCATCAACAGGGAAATTAAGCCTTTTTATTTGGGGAAGGACTTCATGGCTTCAAATAATAGTCTCGCGAGGTTCTGAACACCGGCGGGTCGGCCCAGGCGTGGGCTCGTCCTATCTTCGGCCAAGCGCCGAGCTAGACTCTCGGGCCCATTTGACCACGTATACTAGGCAAGTTAGGGATCATCTTAGGGGCCGAGGGTGGAGAGGGGTCACATTCTCGATCATCCCAGAGCTAGGGTTTTCATCTATAAGCATCTCCCTTCTCTCTGCTACTAGGCCATGAGCGTGTAATCCAAGAAACAGATCTTTTTTATCGCTGGTGAGCACTCGAGCAATACAACCACCAAAAGGAGGAGTCTCATGCCATACCATGTTGATCCTTAATTACCTCCTCCAGGAGGATCTGAACCTTGGTAAACTCCCTTCTTGCACCTTACCATGTTGATTCGCCACTTGCATGCCTCTCTGATCAAATACATTGTCGGTTATGAAATACCGATAGTTGGTGCCCAAGGTGTGAGTTGTACGCAAGGATCCTTTGAGTTTACTAGATGACAAGTTGCGCCAATGGCGCAAAGGCCAAGAGTAAGCCATGTATTGAAAGAGTGTACATTAATATTATTCGGGCACATATCTTGAGCTCCTTGTGGTTCTTGCTCTGTTTCCACTTGAGCAATCCCTCTCTGCCTGCCAAACCTTCACTGATGCCTGCAAAATGTATGCACATGGGACTGCATTAAGATAGCCAAATGAACAAATAGTCCGACAAAGTCATTCACTATAACCAACAATTGTCTTCCTAAACCACAACTTGAAATACTCTAGATAGCCTCATTTCAAAAGAAAAACTGAACAACAATCAGATGGCAGAGACGCCAAAATAGCTCAAATGATGCAGCCATTTGCCAATTTCCAGACATTATTATGTCGCATACTTGTACAGTTGTACTTTTCAAAGCAGTTAGAAAACCATTTTTTTCCCTTCATCATGCAAGTACCGAGAAGATACTTCCTTGATGAGTGACCTTACTAAAGTACCAAAAATTCAAAACAAAATGTTAATTTCAAGAGGGGAAGCAGACACGAGTAACTTTCAGATATTGGTGTCATCTAATTTATATACTCGAAGATGTTGTATCAATAACTATAAACAGTTCTTATTCCATTCACACATATTTCTTTGGACCCACATTACAATTCAAGCATATTTTTCATTCTTGCCTCCTGAGCATGGTATTGTAAAGGGGAATAGAGAGACACGTTCCAAGGAAAAAGTAATAGAGCTATAGGAAATAAAGTAACTCATCTAGGTATGACTATGGACTCGGGCAGTGCAGCTCCCTTGGTCTTGGAAGGTGAAGCAAAGAATTTGCGACGAGCGCTCTTAGGGCATGGTGAGTTGCTGCGTTTAAATATAAAAGTATATCAGGTGCTGGCAAAGCAACAGATTGTGCAAAATGTAGCAGAGGACAAAGGCAGGCTTGGTACCTAGGTGTTTTAGGCGAAGCGCTTGCCCCTTTCCTTTCATAAAGGTCAGAAATTAAAAAGGGAAATAGAGAAGAACTCAACCGAGCAGAGCAAGCGAAACAATGGGTACATCTATTATACATGCAGGACCATAGAACTATTGTTGTCCCCAAACTGAAGAAAATATGAAAGAAACTATACCAGCATGAAGCAATGTTGCTAGGCCCCTCACAAGCAACAACTGTAGTACTACTTAATAGGCTATGGATACAAAGAAGCTGGAAACAAGAACCGATAAAAATCTGAGACGGGAAACAGGAAAAGAACATGAACAATTGCCCTTGTGAAATCTTTTTCTAGTTCTTTAACGCTTGATGACACCACACGAGTATGTATCATTGGTGCCACGTGCCTCAATATCGTCCTAAACTTGATGTAATAGAATTATCGAATGAGCACAATGAATCAGCCTACCAGAGAATTAGAGCATATGATGGCATTAATATTCTGCAAGTAATTTGTTGGAAAACAATGGCAAGCTTTGAATAACCCCGAACAGAGGATGAAAACTTTGTTCCTTGAGGTAGAATCAAAGTCCACCATATAACTAAGACCATTAGTTTATGACTGAATTATGAAGATAACAAACATGCCTGTCCTTATTATAATTTTCATTTTCTTAAGAAGCTTAATTTCAGAACATGCGCACTTGCCAGAAAACACAGAAAACAATAACCGTAAAACAGTCACAGTACTATTAAAAACATGATAACCTTTAGTATATATAGAAAATTTAGAAGGTTAATTAGATTTTGGACATAAAATGGGCAAGATGTAGGGGAACGCAGTATTTCAAAATTTTTACCTACGATCACGCAAGATCTATCTAGGAGATGCATAGCAACGAGCGGAGAGAGTGTGTCCATGTACCCTCGTAGACCGAAAGCGGAAGCGTTTAGTAACGCGGTTGATGTAGTCGAACGTCTTCGCGATCCAACCGATCCAAGCACCGAACGTACGGCACCTCCGCGTTCAGCACACGTTCAGCTCAATGACGTCCCTCGATCTCTTGATGCAGTTGAGAACGAGGGAGAGTTCCGTCAGCACGACGGTGTGGCGACGACGATGATGAAGTTACCGGCGCAGGGCTTCATCTAAGCACTACGACGATATGACCGAGGTGTGTAACTGTGGAGGGGGGCACCGCACACGGCTAAGACAAATCTTGGAGTGTCTTTGGGGTGCCCCCTGCCCACGTATATAAAGGAGGGAGGAGGAGGAGGCCGGCCTAGGAGGGGCGCGCTTATAGGGGGAGTCCAACTAGGATTCCCAATCCTAGTTGGAGTCCCCTTCCTTTTCCAAGAGGGGAGAGAAGGAAGGAGTAGGAGAGGGAGAAGGAAAGAGATGGGGGCGCTGCCCCCTCTGTAGTCCAAT
>NC_057796.1:61189292-61212437 GCF_018294505.1 Triticum aestivum
CTCTGTGTAACCCTAGCCCCCTCCGGTGTCTATATAAACTGGAGGGTTTAGTCCGTAGGACAACAACAATCATACCATAGGCTAGCTTCTAGGGTTTAGCCTCTACGATCTCGTGGTAGATCAACTCTTGTAATACTCATATCATCAAGATCAATCAAGCAGGAAGTAGGGTATTACCTCCATCGAGAGGGCCCGAACCTGGGTAAACATTGTGTCCCTCGCCTCCTGTTACCATCCGCCTTAGACGCACAGTTCAGGACCCCCTACCCGAGATCTGCTGGTTTTGACACCGATATTGGTGCTTTCATTGAGAGTTCCACTGTGCCGTCACCGTAAGGCTTGATGGCTCCTTCGATCATCGGCAACGACGCGATCCAGGGTGAGGTTTTCCTCCCCGGACAGATCTTCGTATTCGGCGGCTTCGTACTGCGGGCCAATTCGCTTGGCCATCTGGAGCAGATCGAAAGCTACGCCCCCTGCCAATAGTTCAGATTTGGAAACTTGAACTACACTGCTGACATCCGCAGAGACTTGATCTTTGGCGGATTCGAGCCCATGTCAGGTGCGCCGCACGATCATGACGAGCATGATTTAGCTCCGCCGTCGGACAATGTTCGGGAGATCACGCTCGCAACTACTCCGACCCTTAATCCGGAACAAATTGCGCCATCGGAGGATGGGTGGATAGACCCTGCCACGAAAGCCGCACTCTCAGTGGCGATAGAGCCGAATACTGACTTCACCTCCCACGAGACCCGTGTTGCCGAATCATTGGATTCGTCCCCGGCCACGAACTCCAAGCCGCTTGTGTCCGTGCCTATCGAATCTGATTGGGCGCCGATCATGGAGTTTACCTCCGCGGACATCTTTCAGCACTCGCCTTTCGGCGATGTGCTAAATTCATTAAGGTCCCTCTCCTTGTCAGGAGAACCTTGGTCGAACTATGTCCGGCTAGAATGGGATGCGGATGACGAAGAAATTTGCTCCCCACCCACCACCCACTTAGTAGCCACTGTCGACGATTTAACCGACATGCTCGATTTCGACTCCGAAGACATCGACGGCATGGACGACGATGCAGGAGAGGAATAGGAACCATCACCCACAGGGCGTTGGACAGCCACTTCATCACATGACATATACATGGTGGATACACCCAAAGAAAACAATGACAAGGAACGGAAGGATGCAGCGAAGGATAGCTCCCTCGAGAAGCAAACAAAGCGTCGGTGTAGGCGCCGCTCTAAATGCCGCCTCGGCAAAAACAACGATAACAGCGCAAGAGAAAATAACACCCTAGTCGACTCCAGAGGAAACGACGACCACATTGACCCAGCAGCAGAGCAGGATGAACCAGCAAACGGCGAACATAGTACGGATCCGCTGTCCGAACACAGCGACGCCGAGGATAAAGCTCATCAACCTCCCTCCGGAGAGGAAAACAGTCCGGACGAAGATGCACACATCATCCCGGAAAGGCACTTGAAACAAGAGAACCTCCGCAGAAGGCTTATTGCCACCGCGAGGAGTTTGAAGAAGCAGAAGCAAAGGCTTAAGGCCGCGCAGAATACGCTCAACAGTAGATGGTGTTGGGGAACGTAGTAATTTCAAAAAATTTCCTACGCACACACAAGATCATGGTGATGCATAGCAACGAGAGGGGAGAGTGTTGTCCACGTACCCTCGTAGACCGAAAGCAGAAGCGTTAGCACAACGCGGTTGATGTAGTCGTACGTCTTCACGATCCGACCGATCAAGTACCGAACGCACGACACCTCCGAGTTCAGCACACGTTCAGCCTGATGACGTCCCTCGAACTCCGATCCAGCCGAGTGTTGAGGGAGAGTTTCGTCAGCACGACGGCGTGGTGACGATGATGATGTTCTACTGACGCAGGGCTTCGCCTAAGCACCGCTACAGTATTATCAAGGTGGACTATGGTGGAGGGGGGCACCGCACACGGCTAAAAGATCAAATCAATTGTTGTGTCTCCAAGGGTTGCCCCCCTCCCCGTATATAAAGGAGTGGAGGAGGGGGAGGGCCGGCCCTCTCTATGGCGCGCCCTAGGAGGAGTCCTACTCCCACCGGCAGTAGGATTCCCCCCTTCCAAGTAGTAGGAGTAGGAGTCAAGGAAAGGAGAGAGAGAAGAGAAGGAAGGAGGGGGCGCAGCCCCTCCCCCTAGTCCAATTCGGACTAGGCCTTGGGGGGGCGCCCAGCCTCTCCTCCCTCTTTCCCCTAAAGCCCAATAAGGCCCATATACTCCCCGGCGAATTCCCGTAACTCTTCGGTACTCCGAAAAATACCCGAATCACTCGGAACCTTTCCGATGTCCGAATATAGTCGTCCAATATATCGATCTTTACGTCTCGACCATTTCGAGACTCCTCGTCATGTCCGCGATCTCATCCGGGACTCCGAACTACCTTCGGTACATCAAAACACATAAACTCATAATATAACCATCATCGAACTTTAAGCGTGCGGACCCTACGGGTTCGAGAACAATGTAGACATGACCTGGATGCTCATATTGGCTCCCACATATTCTACGGAGATCTTTATCGGTCAAACCGCATAACAACATACGTTGTTCCCTTTGTCATCGGTATGTTACTTGCCCGAGATTCGATCGTCGGTATCTCAATACCTAGTTCAATCTCGTTAGCTGCAAGTCTCTTTACTCGTTCCGTAATACATCATCCCGCAACTAACTCATTAGTTACAATGCTTGCAAGGCTTATAGTGATGTGCATTACTGAGTGGGCCTAGAGATACCTCTCCGACAATCGGAGTGACAAATCCTAATCTCGAAATACGCCAACCCAACAAGTACCTTCGGAGACACCTGTAGAGCACCTTTATAATCACCCAGTTACATTGTGACGTTTGGTAGCACACAAAGTGTTCCTCCGGTAAACGGGAGTTGCATAATCTCATAGTCATAGGAACATGTATAAGTCATGAAGAAAGCAATAGCAACATACTAAACGATCAAGTGCTAAGCTAACGGAATGGGTCAAGTCAATCACATCATTCTCCTAATGATGTGATCCCGTTAATCAAATGACAACTCATGTCTATGGCTAGGAAACTCAACCATCTTTGATTAACGAGCTAGTCAAGTAGAGGCATACTAGTGACACTATGTTTGTCTATGTATTCACACATGTATCAAGTTTCCGGTTAATACAATTCTAGCATGAATAATAAACATTTATCATGAAATAAGGAAATAAATAATAACTTTATTATTGCCTCTAGGGCATATTTCCTTCAGTCTCCCACTTGCACTAGAGTCAATAATCTAGTTCACATCGCCATGTGATTTAACACCAATAGTTCACATCACCATGTGATTAACACCCATAGTTCACATCGTCATGTGACCAACACCCAAAGGGTTTACTAGAGTCAATAATCTAGTTCACATCGCTATGTGATTAACACCCAAAGAGTACTAAGGTGTGATCATGTTTTGCTTGTGAGAGAAGTTTAGTTAACGGGTCTGCCACATTCAGAGCCGTATGTATTTTGCAAATATTCTATGTCTACAATACTCTGCACGGAGCTACTCTAGCTAATTGCTCCCACTTTCAATATGTATCCAGATTGAGACTTAGAGTCATCTGGATCAATGTCAAAACTTGCATCGACGTACCCTTTACAACGAACCTTTTGTCACCTCCATAATCGAGAAACATATCCTTATTCCACTAAGGATAAGTTTGACCGCTGTCCAGTGATCTACTCCTAGATCACTATTGTACTCCCTTGCAAAACACAGTGTAGGGTATACAATAGATTTGGTACACAGCATGGCATACTTTATAGAACCTATGGCTGAGGCATAGGGAATGACTTTCATTCTCTTATCTTCTGCCGTGGTCGGGCTTTGAGTCTTACTCAATTTCACACCTTGTAACACAGGTAAGAACTCTTTCTTTGACTGTTCCATTTTGAACTACTTCAAAATCTTGTCAAGGTATGTACTCATTGAAAAAACTTATCAAGCGTTTTGATCTATCTCTATAGATCTTGATGCTCAATATGTAAGCAGCTTCACCGAGGTCTTTCTTTGAAAAAACTCCTTTCAAACACTCCTTTATGCTTTGCAGAATAATTCTACATTATTTCCGATCAACAATATGTCATTCACATATACTTATCAGAAATGTTGTAGTGCTCCCACTCACTTTCTTGTAAATACAGGCTTCACCGCAAGTCTGTATAAAACTATATGCTTTGATCAACTCATCAAAGCGTATATTCCAACTCCGAGATGCTTGCACCAGTCCATAGATGGATCGCTGGAGCTTGCACATTTTGTTAACACCTTTAGGATCGACAAAACCTTCTGGTTGCATCATATACAACTCTTCTTTAATAAATCCATTAAGGAATGCAGTTTTGTTTATCCATTTGCCAGATTTCATAAAATGCGGCAATTGCTAACATGATTCGGACAGACTTAAGCATAGATACGAGTGAGAAACTCTCATTGTAGTCAACACCTTGAACTTGTCGAAAACCTTTTGTGACAATTCTAGCTTTGTAGATAGTAACACTACTATCAGCGTCCGTCTTCCTCTTGGAGATCCATTTAATCTCAATGGCTCGCCGATCATTTGGGCAAGTCAATCAAAGTCCATACTTTGTTCTCATATATGGATCCCATCTCAGATTTCATGGCCTCAAAGCATTTCGCGGAATCTGGGCTCATCATCGCTTCCTCATAGTTCGTAGGTTCGTTATGGTCAAGTAACATGACCTCCAGAACAGGATTACCGTACCACTCTGGTGCGGATCTCACTCTGGCTGACCTACGAGGTTTGGTAGTAAGTTGATCTGAAGTTACATGATCACCATCATTAGCTTCCTCACTAATTGGTGTAGGAGTCACAGGAACAGATTTCTGTGATGAACTACTTTCCAATAAGGGAGCAGGTACAGACCTCATCAAGTTCTACTTTCCTCCCACTCACTTCTTTCGAGAGAAACTCCTTCTCTAGAAAGGATCCAAATTTAGCAATGAATATCTTGCCTTCGGATCTGTGATACAAGGTGTACCCAACTGTCTCCTTTGGGTATCCTATGATGACACATTTCTCCGATTTGGGTTTGAGCTTATCAGGATGAAACTTTTTCTTATAAGCATTGCAATCCCAAACTTTAAGAAACGACAACTTTGGTTTCTTGCCAAACCACAGTTCATATGGTGTCGTCTCAACAGATTTAGATGGTGCCCTATTTAACGTGAATGCAGCTGTCTCTAATGCATCACCCCAAAACGATAGTGGTAAATCGGTAAGAGACATCATAGATTGCACTATATCCAATAAAGTACGGTTATGATGTTCGGACACACCATTATGCTGTGGTGTTCCAGGTGGCACGAATTTGTGAAACTATTCCACATTGTTTTAATTGAAGACCAAACTCGTAACTCAAATATTCGTCTCCGCGATCAGATCGTAGAAACCTTATTTTCTTGTCACGATGATTTTCCACTTCACTATGAAATTCTTTGAACTTTTCAAATGTTTCAGACTTATGTTTCATCAAGTAGATATACCCATATCTGCTCAAATCATCTGTGAAGGTCAGAAAATAACGATACCCGCCGCGAGCCTCAACACTCATCGGACCACATACATCAGTATGTATGATTTCCAACAAATCTGTTGCTTGCTTCATTGTTTCGGAGAACGGCGTTTTAGTCATCTTGCCCAAGAGGCATGGTTCGCAAGCATCAAGTGATTCATAATCAAGTGATTCCAAAATCCCATCAGCATGGAGTTTCTTCATGCGTTTTACACCAATATGACCTAAACGGCAGTGCCACAAATAAGTTGCAGTATCATTATTAACTTTGCATCTTTTTGGCTTCAATATTATGAATATGTGTATCACTACGATCGAGAGCCAACAAACCATTTTCGTTGGTGTGTATGACCATAGAAGGTTTTATTCATGTAAACAGAACAACAATTGTTCTCTAACTTAAATGAATAACTGTATTGCAATAAACATGATCAAATCATATTCATGCTCAACGCAAACACCAAATAACACTTATTTAGGTTCAACACTAATCCCGAAAGTATAGGGAGTCTGCGATGATGATCATATCAATCTTGGAACCACTTCCAACACACATCGTCACTTCACCCTTAACCAGTCTCTGTTTATTCTGCAACTCCCGTTTCGAGTTACTAATCATAGCAACCGAACTAGTATCAAATACATAGGGGTTGCTATAAACACTAGTAAAGTACACATCCATAACATGTATATCAAATATACCTTTGTTCACTTTGCCATCCTTCTTATCCGCCAAATACTTGGGGCAGTTCCGCTTCCAGTGACTAGTTCCTTTGCAGTAGAAGCACTCAGTCTCAGGCTTAGGTTCAGACTTGGGCTTCTTCACTTGAGAAGCAACTCGCTTGCCGTTCTTCTTGAAGTTCCCCTTCTTCCCTTTGCCCTTTTCTTGAAACTAGTGGTCTTGTCAACCATCAACACTTGATGTTTTTCTTGATTTCTACCTTCATCGATTTCAGCATCACGAAGAGCTTGGGAATCGTTTCCGTTATCCCTTGCATATTATAGTTCATCACGAAGTTCTAGTAACTTGGTGATAGTGACTAGAGAACTCTGTCAATCACTATCTTATCTGGAAGATTAACTCCCACTTGATTCAAGTGATTGTAGTACTCAGACATTCTGAGCACATGCTCACTAGCTGAGTAATTCTCCTCCATCTTGTAGGCAAAATATTGTCAGAGGTCAAATACCTCTCGACACGGGCATGAGTATGAAATACCAATTCCAACTCTTGGAACATCTTATATGTTCCATGGCGTTTCAAAACATTTTTGAAGTCCCGGTTCTAAGCCGTAAAGCATGGTGCACTAAACTATCAAGTAGTCATCATACCGAGCTTTTTTCAAACGTTCATAACGTCTGCATCTACTCTTGCAATAGGTCTGTCACCTAGCGGTGCATCAAGGACATAATTCTTCTGTGCAGCAATGAGGATAATCCTCAGATCACGGATCCAATCCGCATCATTGCTACAAACATCTTTCAACTCAGTTTTCTCTAGGAACATATCAAAATAAAACAGGGGAGCTAAACGCGAGCTATTGATCTACAACATAGATATGCTAATACTACCAGGACTAAGTTCATGATAAATTAAAGTTCAATTGATCATATTACTTAAGAACTCCCACTTAGATAGACATCCCTCTAATCCTCTAAGTGATCACGTGATCCATATCAACTAAACCATAACCGATCATCATGTGAAATGGAGTAGCTTTCAATGGTGAACATCACTATGTTGATCATATCTACTATATGATTCATGCTCGACCTTTCGGTCTCAGTGTTCCGAGGCCATATCTGCATATGCTAGGCTTGTCAAGTTTAACCTGAGTATTCTGCGTGTGCAAAACTGGCTTGCACCTGTTGTAGATGGACGTAGAGCTTATCACACCCGATCATCACGTGGTGTCTGGGCACGACGAACTTTGGCAACGGTGCATACTCAGGGAGAACACTTTTATCTTGAAATTTAGTGAGAGATCAACTTATAATGCTACCGTCAATCAAAGCAAGATAAGATGCATAAAAGATAAACATCACATGCAATCAATATAAGTGATATGATATGGCCATCATCATCTTGTGCTTGTGATCTCCATCTCCGAAGCACCGTCATGATCACCATCGTCACCGGCGCGACACCTTGATCTCCATCGTAGCATCGTTGTTGTCTCGCCAATCTTATGCTTCTATGACTATCGCTACCGCTTAGTGATAAAGTAAAGCATTACAGGGCGATTGCATTGCATACAATAAAGCGACAACCATATGGCTCCTGCCAGTTGCCGATAACTCGGTTACAAAACATGATCATCTCATACAATAAAATTTAGCATCATGCTTTGACCATATCACATCACAACATGCCCTGCAAAAACAAGTTAGACGTCCTCTACTTTGTTGTTGCAAGTTTTACGTGGCTGCTACGGGCTGAGCAAGAACCGTTCTTACCTACGCATCAAATCCACAACGATAGTTTGTCAAGTTGGTGCTGTTTTAACCTTCGCAAGGACCGGGCGTAGCCACACTCGGTTCAACTAAAGTTGGAGAAACTGACACCCGCCACCCACCTATGTGCAAAGCACGTCGGTAGAACCAGTCTCGCGTAAGCATACGCGTAATGTCGGTCCGGGCCGCTTCATCCAACAATACCGCCGAACCAAAGTATGACATGCTGGTAAGCAGTATGACTTATATTGCCCACAACTCACTTGTGTTCTACTCGTGCATATGACATCTACGCATAAAACCAGGCTCGGATGCCACTGTTGGGGAACGTAGTAATTTCAAAAAATTTCCTACGCACACGCAAGATCATGGTGATGCATAGCAACGAGAGGGGAGAGTGTTGTCCACGTACCCTCGTAGACCGAAAGCGGAAGCGTTAGCACAACGCGGTTGATGTAGTCGTACGTCTTCACGATCCGACCGATCAAGTACCGAACGCACGGCACCTCCGAGTTCAGCACACGTTCAGCCCGATGACGTCCCTCGAACTCTGATCCAGCCGAGTGTTGAGGGAGAGTTTCGTCAGCACGACGGCGTGGTGACGATGATGATGTTCTACCGACGCAGGGCTTCGCCTACGCACCGCTACAGTATTATCGAGGTGGACTATGGTGGAGGGGGGCACCGCACACGGCTAAAAGATCAAATCAATTGTTGTGTCTCCAAGGGGTGCCCCCCTCCCCGTATATAAAGGAGTGGAGGAGGGGGCGGACCGGCCCTCTCTATGGCGCACCCTAGGAGGAGTCCTACTCCCACCGGGAGTAGGATTCCCCCCTTCCAAGTAGTAGGAGTAGGAGTCAAGGAAAGGGGAGAGAGAAGAGAAGGAAGGAGGGGGTGCAGCCCCTCCCCCTAGTCCAATTCAGACTAGGCCTTGGGGGGGGGGGGGCGCCCAGCCTCTCCTCTCTCTTTCTCCTAAAGCCCAATAAGTCCCATGTACTCCCCGGCGAATTCCCGTAACTCTCCGGTACTCCGAAAAATACCCGAATCACTCGGAACCTTTCCGATGTCCGAATATAGTCGTCCAATATATCGATCTTTACGTCTCGACCATTTCGAGACTCCTCGTCATGTCCCCGATCTCATCCGAGACTCCGAACTACCTTCGGTACATCAAAACACATAAACTCATAATATAACCATCATCGAACTTTAAGCGTGCGGACCCTACGGGTTCGAGAACAATGTAGACATGACTGAGACACGTCTCCGGTCAATAACCAATAGCGGAACCTGGATGCTCATATTGGCTCCCACATATTCTACGAAGATCTTTATCGGTCAAACCGCATAACAACATACGTTGTTCCCTTTGTCATCGGTATGTTACTTGCCCGAGATTCGATCGTCGGTATCTCCATACCTAGTTCAATCTCGTTACCGGCAAGTCTCTTTACTCGTTCCGTAATACATCATCCCGCAACTAACTCATTAGTTACAATGCTTGCAAGGCTTATAGTGATGTGCATTACTGAGTGGGCCTAGAGATACCTCTCCGACAATCGGAGTGACAAATCCTAATCTCGAAATACGCCAACCCAACAAGTACCTTCGGAGACACCTGTAGAGCACCTTTATAATCACCCAGTTACATTGTGACGTTTGGTAGCACACAAAGTGTTCCTCCGGTAAACGGGAGTTGCATAATCTCATAGTCATAGGAACATGTATAAGTCATGAAGAAAGCAATAGCAACATACTAAACGATCAAGTGCTAAGCTGATGGAATGGGTCAAGTCAATCACATCATTCTCCTAATGATGTGATCCCGTTAATCAAATGACAACTCATGCCTATGGCTAGGAAACTCAACCATCTTTGATTAACGAGCTAGTCAAGTAGAGGCATACTAGTGACACTATGTTTGTCTATGTATTCACACATGTATCAAGTTTCCGGTTAATACAATTCTAGCATGAATAATAAACATTTATCATGAAATAAGGAAATAAATAATAACTTTATTATTGCCTCTAGGGCATATTTCCTTTAGATGGAACAAAGTACTCGACAATGAAGATGAGTATGGTGGTAGTTACCACACAAAGAGCTATCCAAAGCGCAAACTGTTGCCTGAATTTGATGATGAGGCCTTAGAGCCCACACAGCCGAAAAATAAAACGGCCAACCGGTCGGATCAACCACCTTGTGGCCGCGATAGAGCGGCTAACAAGGCCGCACATAAGTCAGCACACGCTTCACGTGAGGACTTGCATCAGAAGACCGGCGCGACCAGATCCATCTACGGATCAAGGAAACGTGCTCTAGCGCACAACCAAAACCGAACACTACAACCGTCAGAACGCCATGAAACATCCAAATACAGGGGTGCCGCACATCCCCTATGTTTCACCGATGAGGTGCTGGACCACGAATTTCCAGAAGGATTGAAACCCGTGAACATAGAGGCGTACGACAGAACCACAGACCCTGGGGTCTGGATTGAGGACTTTATCCTCCATATCCATATGGCTCACGGAGACGATCTCCACGCCATCAAGTACTTGCCCCTCAAGCTGAAAGGACAAGCTCGGCACTGGCTGAAGAGCCTCCCCGAAAACTCAATTGGAAGCTAGGAGGAGCTTGAGGATGCCTTTAGGGCTAATTTTCAAGGGCCCTATGTCCGACCTCCGGATGCAGACAATTTAAGTCACATAATTCAACAGCCCGGAGAGTCAGCCCGAAAGCTTTGGAACAGATTTCTCACTAAGAAGAACCAAATCGTCGACTGCCCGGATGCTGAAGCCTTAGCAGCTTTCAAACACAGCGTCCAAGACGAATGGCTCGCCAGACATCTCGGCCAAGAAAAACCAAGAACAATGGCAGCTCTGACAAGCCTAATGACCCGCTTTTGCGCGGGCGGAGATAGCTGGCTAGCCCGTAGTAGCACCAGCGACCCAGGCACATCCGAAGTCAGGGACGGCAATGGAAAACCACGACGCAGTAAAAGCAAGCGTCAAAATAACGAAGACAGCCCAGACAACACGGTGGTAAACGCCAGATTCAGGGGCTCTCGACCAGGTCAGCGGAAAAAGCCTTTCAAAGGCAGCAGAGATGGACCGTCAAGCCTAAACAAGATTCTAGACAAATTATGTCAGATTCATGGCACCCCCGATAAACCCGCAAATCACACCCACAGAGAATGCTGGGTCTTCAAGAAGGCCGGTAAGCTAAACGCCGAACACAAGGGGAGGGAGACACCAAGTGAAGACGAGGACGAGTCTCGACATCAAAGCACTGGGGGACAGAAAAAATTCCCACCAGAGGTCAAAACAGTGAACATGATTCACATGACGAAGAGGAGAAGCAAACATGCACTCTGAGACACACGTGCCGTAGAGCCCGTCACCCCTAATTTCAACCCCTGGTCGGCCTGCCCGATCACTTTTGATCGCAGGGATCACCTGACAAGTATCCGGCACGAAGGATTGGCTGCCTTGATGTTAGACCCAATAATAAACGGATACCATCTCACACGAGTCCTTATGGACGGCGGCAGTAGTCTTAATATTATATATCAGGACACAGTCCGCAAAATGGGGATAGACCCAACAAGAATCAGCCACAGTAATACTACCTTTAAGGGAGTAATACCAGGCCCAGAGGCCCGCTGCACGGGCTCTCTAGTACTAGAGGTTGTATTCAGTTCTCCCGACAACTTTCGAAGCGAAAAGTTAATCTTCGACATCGCTCCATTCCGAAGTGGCTATCGGAAGAGCAGCTTTTGCTCGTTTTAATGCACTACCACATTACGCTTCCCTTAAGCTTAAGATGCCCGGTCCACGTGGCATCATCACAATTAGCGGAAATATCGAGCGTTCCTTATGCGCGGAAGAACGTGTGGCGGCTTTAGCAGCCGAACACTAAACGGCCTCTCCAACCAGAATAAACGATCGGTCGTCAAGACCGCGGACACGGCTAGACGAGTCCGGCACATCACTAGCTGTAACAGCTTAGATATACCTAAGATTGGTTTGATGGATTTACCCTCATAGGCGGTACCAGGGGCTTCCCGCGTGTAAACAGGGCTAGTTCGACTCAACTTTACTTATCTTGAATTTTCATGGTTTATCGAGAATAACCAATTTTTCGCACGACAACTTTCAACTAAGTTCTTCTCTTTTACATACGACAATCGTGCTACACCCTTCCAGGATACGGCACAACGGAGACACAGGCGCAGACGTGCAGCAGGGACCCGCTCAAAGGTTTCTTTTTAGATTAAGACCCTGTATAAACCTTTTTACTGTCTCTTGTTGTTCACATCCTCCGGATACTCAATACAACCGAGAAGGATGCTGACGTTATTGGCATTTCGCCACGTCAGAACATTGCACGTACCTGGACACTCGGGGTTCCTTATCGAGGGCATTGCTCAGCCCGGCATATGTTATAAAGACCGAATACCTTAGGGAGTGTTCGACGTCGCGAGTTTGGCCTTATATGCATCAGCTCCGAATCATGTCTTTGGTCAAATGTTGGGTTTGCCCGGCTCCCGTGTTTTGCTACCTTATGTTCCGCTCTATCGGCTAAGGTGGCACCGGGAGAACTACTGCGATTGTGCCCTGGTTCATCCGGATGAGCACCTCAGTAGAGAAAGCCGAAAACTGACTGTCATGATAAAGCGCGAGACTGGTCAACCACTCAATGACTTAGCGGAATCTTCGGGATTCCTCCACATTAACGAAGGGCCGTTTATGTACGCGCACTGTATTAGGACGAGCGCGGAGGTACTAGGGGCTATATAGTAGTCCCACCGTCAAACTCCTTTGGCTAAGTGAAAGTGTTAAAGAAATATAGTCCGGTTGCCTTGTTCGCTGCGCTATCACCTCCTTAATGGACCAAGAAGTTGGATCAAGTGTGAATATGCGTTTTTTGCGAACACCCCCGCATTATATGTCTTGACACGGGCAAGAGCCATCCGCGCACCCTCTATGCACGCCGACCTCTTCATAGCGTCGACGCGCGGCACAACACCAAGGAACTATTGCACTAAACTAAAATAACTATTCGGCCTTGGCCCTTCCGGCCACAGATGATCCACAACAGACCTCATGGCAAGCCCGGACAACCTATGGAGCTCGGCCCACTCGGCCATTCGCTCATTCAACAGTAGCGGACGCACTGGAACATTGAACTGTGACCAGAATAGCTTTTCCACTTCACGATCTTTTTGATCTTTGAAATACTCGGCCGCATCAGCAACACTCGCTGCCAAATCCACGTATGCGTCTGCAGAACTCCATAGTTGATCAAGAGGGGCATACTTAGGATCTCCGAACTTCGTCCGCAACAAAAAGGGCTTCCCAGCCGCAATATCCCCGGCTTGACGCAGCTCCTCCTTCGCCGCTCTGATTTTAGAGCGGGCGTCCTTGGCCGCTACCATGGCCTTCTCCAGGTCCGTCATCTTCGTTCGATTTTCCTTTTCAAGAAGCTCGTAACGATCGGCGGCATCCTTTAATTCAACAGCCATCTTGGCTATTTTATCCTTGCTTTGGCAATGCACAGCCTGTTCGGCTCTCAGCTCTTCGACCACCTTTAGAGCGGCCGCATCACTCTTCCTGGCTTGTTCCTTGGCACGGGCAAGTTCCGCCCGAAGGGTCTCCACAGCGGCAGCCCCATCTGCAGTCACAACATATTAAAGATACTAGCATCATGCTCCTCTTACTATGTGTTGATCACCGGAGAAATCACATACCCTGTGCCTCGTCGAGCCGCTTGTTTACAAGCACGATGTCGGCATCTGCCGCATCAAGTTGCCGCTTCAGCTCGGCAAACTCACCAGTCCGGCTAGCCACCGGACCTTCCGCCACCTGCACATGAAGGCGGCATGATTATTACCTGGGACTATGATCCTCTATTTGCCGCCGTTTTCGACAGCAACCAGAGTCTCAGGGGCTACTATCTGCATATGGCACACCTAGCGTGTGCGGTACCATCAAAAACATATACTACTTTGCGTACCTCAAAGCCTCTCAACAGGCTCATAAAAGCTTCATGCAGCCCGCTTTCGGCGGATGAAATCCTCTCAACCACCGTACCCATTAGCGTACGATGCGCTTCTCAGATAGCCGCTTGCTCCAGAAGATCCTTCAGTGCGTCGGGTCGCGCACCGGACGGTCCCGGCCTCTTTATGTTGCTCTCCTTAGGAGCCGAATACTCCGGACTTCGGGTGGCCAAAGGATTACCCTCTGGCCTTGGCGGGTCAGGAGAAATCCTCCGTGACGACACCTCAGGGTCGCCCGCCTCATGAGGCGGGGAGGCATGGGGAGGTGTTTCGCTCTCCATCATCTCCGGAAGAAGATCCCCCGAAGACGAACTCTGTCGAGAAGGGCTACGATCCGAACTACAAGATATATGCTTCGGTTATTGTCCTCAGAAGTAAAGCAGGATATTTTTACTATTAAGTACTCTTTGTTTACTTACAGCTCGGTGGAGGGCTGATCCCCTTGTGGGCACTGTGCGGCAAGGGTACCCTCCGGGGTAGGACCCTCCGACAAAGGATTCTTCCCTCGCTTGGAGACCATTACTTCCAAGTCTTCAGAGGCGGTCCTCTTCCTTCCCTGGGGAGAGGGAATTTTAGATTCTTCCCCCCGGTTATCCTCCTTCGAGGGGGCACTGATTCCCCCGGCCTGGATGAATAGTAAGTGAGGCTCGCTCTCGGCCTCTTTGTTCCTCCCTTTACCCTCCCCTGATGGCGCCTGATAAGGCGCAAGCTCAAGCATCTTGGCTAGTACAGGATCCGGTGAGCCCTCGGGAAGGGGGGCCGGACACCTGATCATCTTCGCCTTTTTTATCCAATCCTGGTCAAAAGGCGTCTTTTCAGAATGATGTTGTGATAAATTAAAAGACAACGTGTTCAGCCACGGGACTACTTACTTGGGTATCTGGACGATTGCAGCTCAGACCCGCATCCTCGGTGGTGTCCGGACACCTTATTTCTGGTCCAAAGAACAATTTGTACATCTCTTCGAGCGTCATGCCAAGGAAGTGCTGAATAGCTTGCGGTCCTTCCGGGTTGAACTCCCACATGCGGAGGGGTCGACGTTTGCAAGGTGGGACTCGACGAACTAGCATGACTTGCATTACCGTGACCAGGCTGACATCTCTCTCGAGGAGATCTCGGATGCGACTCTGCAATATCGGCACATCATTTACTGGCCCCCAGTCCAGCCCCTTGTTGATCCATGACGTCAGTTGTGGCGGGGGACCCGAGCGAAAGGCAGGGGCGGCTACCCACTTGGTACCCCGAGGAGCTGTGATATAAAACCACTCCCGTTGCCATAAACTGGACATCTCCGGGAAGGAACCCTTTGGCCATGGAACATCGGCGCCTTTGCTTATTACGGCACCTCCGCACTCTGCATGTCGCCCCTCAATCATCTTCGGCTTCACATTGAAGGTCTTGAGCCATAAGCCGAAGTGTGGGGTAATGCGGAGGAAGGCTTCACACACGACGATGAACGACGAGATGTGAAGGATGGAATCCGGGGCCAGGTCATGGAAATCCAGCCCGTTATAGAACATGAGCCCCCTAACAAAGGGATCTAGCACATGGCCTAGCCCTCGGAGGAAGTGAGAGATGAATACGACGCTCTCGCTGGGTTCGGGAGTGGGAATGACCTGCCCTCGAGCAGGTAGCCTGTGCGAGATTTCGACGGTCAAGTACCTAGCCTCTCTTAGCTTCTTGATGTCTTCCTCTGTGACAGAGGAGGGCATCCATCGACCTTGAAGGTTGGATCCGGACATGGTTGAAGGTCCGAAGCGCCTGACCTGAGCCTTGGGTGTTGAAACTCGAGGCGGGGGAAGGATTCGATCGAGTACGAGAAGAAAAAGGACAGGCCTTGGCCTCTTTATAAAGAGGGTGAATATCAAGCGTCCTCCTCGTGGCCGTTTGGGACTTGCCTAAAATCGAGGAGTCATACCAACGGGCACGATTGGGTTACCCACATCCGTATTGATGAGAATCCCGTAATAAGGGGGACACGATCTCTGCTTCGACAAGACGTGCCGATAAAATCGCCTCACAAAACGTGCAGTGGCAGGCTGATTGAGAAAAACGGTTCGAATAATGAGCAGGCCGTGGTGTGATGTCTTGTTATGAAAAGTCGTCAGCAGATTAGATTTGTGGAAATGTTATTCTCTCTATGGTGGTATGTGGAATTTGTTTTGCAGAGCCGGACACTATCCTTGTGTTCAAAATCTTCTATGGAGTATTCGGAGGAGGAACCCGCCTTGCAATGCCGAAGACAATCTGCGTGCCGGACTCATCGTCATTGAAGCCTGGTTCAGGGGCTACTGAGGGAGTCCTGGATTAGGGGGTCCTCGGACAGCCGGACTATATCCTTTGGCCGGACTGTTGGACTATGAAGATACAAGATTGAAGACTTCGTCCCGTGTCCGGATGGGACTCTCCTTGGCATGGAAGGCAAGCTTGGCGATATGGATATGTTGATCTCCTCCCTTGTAACCGACTCTGTGTAACCCTAGCCCCCTCCGGTGTCTATATAAACCGGAGGGTTTAGTCCGTAGGACAACAACAATCATACCATAGGCTAGCTTCTAGGGTTTAGCCTCTACGATCTCGTGGTAGATCAACTCTTGTAATACTCATATCATCAAGATCAATCAAGCAGGAAGTAGGGTATTACCTCCATCGAGAGGGCCCGAACCTGGGTAAACATTGTGTCCCTCGCCTCCTGTTACCATCCGCCTTAGACGCACAGTTTGGGACCCCCTACCCGAGATCTGCCGGTTTTGACACCGACAGCCGCCCCTTGAGGCCCTTCTCTCCTTTCCCGTATGGCCCATTAAGGCCCACTACTTCCTCCGGCGAATTCCCGTAACTCTCCGTACTCCGAAAAATACCCGAATCACTCGGAACCTTTCCGATGTCCGAATATAGCCTTCCAATATATCGATATTTATGTCTCGACCATTCTGAGACTCCTCGTCATGTCCGTGATCACATCCGGGACTCCGAACTACCTTTGGTACATCAAAACACATAAACTCATAATACTGATCGTCATCGAACGTCAAGCGTGCGGACCCTACGGGTTCGAGAACTATGTAGACATGACCGAGACTCACTTCCGGTCAATAACCAATAGCGGAACCTGGATGCTCATATTGGTTCCTACATATTCTACGAAGATCTTTATCAGTCAAACCGCATAACAACATACGTTGTTCCCTTTGTCATCGGTATGTTACTTGCCCGAGATTCGATCGTCGGTATCATCATACCTAGTTCAATCTCATTACCTGCAAGTCTTTTTACTTGTTCCGTAATGCATCATCCCGTAACTAACACATTAGTCACATTGCTTGCAAGGCTTATAGTGATGTGCATTACCGAGAGGGCCCAGAGATACTTCTCCGACAATCGGAGTGACAAGTCCTAATCTCGATCTATGCCAACTCAACAAACACCATCGGAGACACCTGTAGAGCATCTTTATAGTCAATCAGTTACGTTGTGACGTTTGATAGCACACTAAGTGTTCCTCCGGTATTCGGGAGTTGCATAATCTCATAGTCAGAGGAACATGTATAAGTCATGAAGAAAACAATAGCAATAAAACTCAACGATCATAATGCTAAGCTAACGGATGGGTCTTTGTCCATCACATCATTCTCTAATGATGTGACCCCGCTCATCAAATGACAACACATGTCTATGGTCAGGAAACATAACCATCTTTGATTAACGAGCTAGTCAAGTAGAGGCATACTAGGGACACTCTGTTTTGTCTATGTATTCACACATGTACTAAGTTTCCTGTTAATACAATTCTAGCATGAATAATAAACATTTATCATGATATAAGGAAATATAAATAACAACTTTATTATTGCCTCTAGGGCATATTTCCTTTAGTCTCCCACTTGCACTAGAGTCAATAATCTAGATTACATAATAATGATTCTAACACCCATGGCGACGATGCGCATGGGAGACTGAAGGAAATATGCCCTAGAGGCAATAATAAAGTTGTTATTTATATTTCCTTATATCATGATAAATGTTATTCATGCTAGAATTGTATTAACCGGAAACTTAGTACATGTGTGAATACAAAGACAAACAGAGTGTTACTAGTATGCCTCTACTTGACTAGCTCGTTAATCAAGGATGGTTAAGTTTCCTAGCCATAGACATGTGTTGTCATTTGATGAACGGGATCACATCATTAGAGAATGATGTGATTGACAAGACCCATCCGCTAGCTTAGCACGATGATCGTTTTAGTTTGTTTCTATTGCTTTCTTCATGACTTATACACGTTCCTAGGACTATGAGATTATGCAACTCCCGAATACCGGAGGAACACTTAGTATGCTATCAAACGTCACAACGTAACTGAGTGACTATAAAGATGCTCTACAGGTGTCTCCGATGGTGTTTGTTGAGTTGGCATAGATCGAGATTAGGATTTGTCACTCCGATTGTCGGAGAGGTATCTCTAGGCCCTCTCGGTAATGCACATCACTATAAGCCTTGCAAGCAATGTGACTAATGAGTTAGTTACTGGATGATGCATTATGGAACGAGTAAAGAGACTTGCCGGTAACGAGATTGAACTAGGTATTGAGATACATACGATTGAATCTCGGGCAAGTAACATACCGATGACAAAGGGAACAACGTATGTTGTTATGCAGTTTGACCGATAAAGATCTTCGTAGAATATGTAGGAACCAATATGAGCATCCAGGTTCCGCTATTGGTTATTGACCGGAGATGAGTCTCGGTCATGTCTGCATAGTTCTCGAACCCGAAGGGTCCGCACGCTTAACGTTCGATGATGATCGGTATTATGAGTTTATGTGTTTTGATGTACCGAAGGTTGTTCGGAGTCTCGTATGTGATCACGGACATGACGAGGAGTCTCGAAACGGTCGAGACATAAAGATTGATATATTGGACGATGTTATTCTGACACCAGAAGTGTTCCAGGTGGTTTCGAGTAAAACCGGAGTGACGGAGGGGTTACCGGAACCCCGTGGGGCTTTGTTCGGTTAATCCTCTTCCCAAGAGGATTGGAGGGGATTGGCAAGGATTGGTTCATATTTTGACTTATAAGAGGTTTAAATCCCCCTCAAACCCCTTTAATCCACTCGGATTCACACGCAACCGAACAAGGCCTGGGGGAATTAATGGGCCACCATGGGCCTTAGTGGAGAGAGAGGAGGGAAGCCAGGGCAGGCCGCGCCCCCCCTTGGAGTCCGAATAGGACAAGGGAAGGGGGGCGGTGCCCCCCTTTCCTTCTCCCTCTCCCCCTCTCCTTCCTCCCCCCTCTCTTCCCTTGTTGGAAACGTACTAGGAATTGGATTCCTAGTAGGAATCCTACTTGGGGCGCGCCCCATCACTAGTAGAAAAAGGGCCATTTGTCCCGGTTCGTAAGACCCATTTGTCCCGGTTTTTGAACCGGGACTAAAGTGTCGTTACTAATGCCCTAGGCCTTTAGTCCCGGTTCTTACATGAACCGGGACAGATGGGCCTCCACGTGGCCGGTGCTGCGAGCCCAGGCAGGAGGGCCTTTAGTCCCGGTTGGTGGCACCAACCGGGACCAATAGGCATCCACGCGTCAGCAGCTGAGTTTTTTTTCTTCTGAAAGGGGGTGGTTTAGGGGGTAATTTAGGGTGTATTAGCTAGCTAGCAGAGAGAAGTGTCCTCTCTTATTTCCGTGCTTGGTTTACCAATGCTACTGCTATGCCTAAACATGGCTTAGATTAAAGTGAAGGCAACATGTGGTGCATGTCTAAAGTAATACTAATCTAACTTGATCAAGTTTGGATTAGTACTACTTTCGACATGCACCACATGCATGTTTCCTTCACTTCAATCCAATCCATGTTCATTTTACCCACTGATATATATTAACTCTTCATGCCCGCATCATGCATCGTCATATAATAAGTCGTCCTAATCATCATCATAAAACTTCTACTCGTTATTAATAACAAGTCATACGATCATCATCCTCATAGTCATCGAACCAACCCTACTTAATTGTTCTAGGCACATGATCATCAGTATTAGGTAGGACCTAAATACCCTATTTAAGGTAAAATAGCATAAAACAATACAGACCCCGACTCTCCATTATGGAGAATGGAGATCATCCTGTCTCCAATTCTTGCGCTTCGCTTCCTTTTGCTTCCAAGAACCTCCTTACGACTGTCCATACATTTTTTCCATTCCTTGATTTTCATGTCTCCACTTCTTTTAGAAATCCGGTATGGACAGTTGAGATTCGTAGGATGACCTGGACGTATGTTCAAAACATCAAGGCGACCACTCTAATACATCAGATGAGGCACACAATCATTCGGGATTTCCTGTTGAATTAAAAACATATAGTAATAACTTCGTAGTTAGCAATGTAGTTAAGTTTTAAAAGAATTTATGCAAAAGATGCACCAATGTCGTAATACTAAAAAATCTTACCATGGCATCTCCATGGATGTTACCTTAGTTCAACACGTGCACTAGTGGCACGTATTGACCATAATGTGGAGGAGTTTTACAATAGATATTGTAATTCTCAAGATCAGAACAAAATGCCACCAGATGATTTTTCTCATTATAAGTTAACTCAGAGCCATCGGTGTAGTAGGTTCTGTCTACCATGTTCCGCACATTGTTTGAACAATCAAAATAAGCTATCAATGGAAATAAGCTGTCAACTATTTTTAAATGAACAATATAAATTAGTTAATAACTATGTTTGAGAAACTCACATAGCGGTAGAATTGGAGGCGTATCAACAAGGACCCAAATGTCCATATTGTCTTGGTCGATGTCAGGATCACCAAGATCCATGGTGACAAGCATACCCTCATCAAAATCATACATCTTGCAAAATGCTTCCCAATTTTTGCAACCAAAATGGGTTACGCTCTCAGAATTATACAGATTTACTTCAAAATCCATATCATGATGGGTCCTTAGGTGAATTTTCTTTGTTTCCATACTTTCATGGTCTTCAAAACCCATCCTCTCCAAGACATAGCGTCTTGCATGGCATGGGATAAGCTAGTCGAATTGTAAAAGATGAAAATTACATGTTGAAATAGTTGAAGTCGTGCTTAATTACAAAAAAATAACACTTGTCGTCGTTGCGTACCGTTTCAACATCGAAGGTCTCCTCCAGCTTAATGCTGAAGCGCCGACCTTCGTCCAGGTGAGGCCTGTCGCACAGACCTCGGTCGTCGTGGCACCAGTCGCACTCCCCCGGGAGACTTTCGTCGTCCGAGCACGACATTTCCTATGTTCATAATTCAAATATTAAACTTGTACAATTAAATATATGTACTAAAAAACCTAAATTAGATCATTATTATTCAACACGGGTTGACTATCGGTCTGTCGAGTCTGTTCTTGAAAACACTCAGCTCACATGGTGTACATATTCGACCGTCGGTGATGGTAGCTCCTCCTTTCATCCCCGAGTGCATTACACCAAGTTGTCTAGCACACGGGAATGAAGGAGAAGCTACCCCCACGACAACAGTCGGGATTCTTCGTCCTCTCATATATATATGGTGGAGACTCTCCCTCACTGATTCCTCTCTGACATTGCAACCGTCGGTGATGGTAGCTCCTCCTTTCTTTCCTGAGTGCATTACACCAAATTGTCTAGCACACGGGAACGAAGGAGAAGCTACCCCCACGACAACAGTCGGGATTCTTTGTCCTCTCATATATGGTGGAGACTCGACAGACTTAAAGTCAACCCAAAATATCGTTTAATTATCTTTCTAAAAAAGGACATATCGTCCTCTCATATATAGGACTCATATTGACATGGAGATTTGGCTGGTCTCACCTCGAGGTGGGAGGGGGGTCGGTGACGGGGACGACTGCGGGGATGATGGAGGGGCTCCTAGATTTCTGCAAAAACATAAACACTATAAGCTATCAACTAATCAAATGCATACGCCTTGCATAGTGCTCTGCAATTTTAGCATTCAAAGTAGGAATACTTTTCCAATCTGAGCATTCAATAAGAAAAACAAAATCGTAAAATAAAGTAGTATTCAAATTAGCATGCATTCAATTATAAGAAAAACTACATCATCTCTTGCGTCCGTACATCATCGAATATTATCACTAATACACCTCGAATACTATCATACATATACATCGCTAATACAGCTAGAACCGTAGCGCCCGACGGGTATCGGCGCGGGCGGTGGACACCCAAAGAGAAGGAACCATCACAGGATCATAGCTCCAGTGAGATCCCTGAAGAACCTGCCAGGTATTGTCGGACCTGCCCTCCAACGCAACCATGTAGCGACGGACGTGCTCGTCCTCCTCGCTGACACGGTGACGTACCACCTCCACGGTGTCCGGAAGCCTCAGCAGCATCACTGGCCCACGCGACCGCCACCAAACAAGGATCGGGTCAACGACGGGCTGGCTCCTCACCAACCTACGCCCCCGGAAGGTAGCACCTCCCAATACCAGCCTGGCGGAGCCTAGTCCCGGACATGGCCCCTCTGATCAAGTCGGCCTCCTCCGCCGAGTCGACGACGAGGATGCGGGATAGGCATCGTCGACATTGGTGCGGGAATAATTGCTTGAACTAAAAAAATAAACTAGTTCTATTAATTTTCTTGCTAAAAATAAACTACTTCTATATATAGTAAAATAAAGTAATTTTCTTAAATCAACTAGTTCAACTACTACTAAGCACTTAATTACTATAAATAAAATAAAGTAGTACTTACTAAAAATAAACTACTTCTATATATAGTAAAATAAAGTAGTTTATTTAAATCGACTAGTTCAACTACTAAGCACTTACTATACATAAAATAAAGTAGTACTTACTAAAAATAAACTACTTCTATATATAGTAAAATAAAGTAGTTTTATTAAATCAACTAGTTCAACTACTAATTAAGCACTTACTATAAATAAAGTAGTTCTATTAAATCAACTAGTTCAACTACTAATTAAGCACTTACTATAAATAAACTAGTTTAACTAGTTCTATTATTTATCGACCCCCCTCA
>NC_057796.1:61213584-61214578 GCF_018294505.1 Triticum aestivum
TTGGTCCCGGTTGGTGGCACCAACCGGTACTAAAGGGGGGGAATTGGTTCCGGTTGGTGCCCCGAACCAGGACAAAAGGTGTGCATTGGTCCCGGTTCGTGGCACCAACTGGGACCAATGTCCTGCGCCTGCCAAAGCCGCGGTGCGGTGGGATGTTTAGTCCCACCTCGCTAGCCGAGGAGCGGCAGGACCGGTTTATAAGCCCTGCGCCGCAACCTCCATTGAACTCCTCCGAACTGCAGGCCTCTGGGCCTAATCTCGCACTGCTATGCCTGTGGGCCTGCTGGGCCTTCTGCGGGCCTGAATCCTGGCCCATGGATGGGTTTCTAGTCGTATTCAGGCCGTGGTGGCCCAGTAGGTGGCATTTTTTTCCCAGTTTTTTCTTTTATTTCTTTATTTATTTTATTTTGTTTCTACTTACAACAAAATACTTACTGTTGCTATTTTATTTATTTCAGGAAAATTCTTTTTGCTTATAATATTTTGAACAGAAAATACTTTGGTAATTTTAGGTCCATAAATTTTATTTATGTTATTTATGTTTATTTTATTTTATTTTGTTTCTACTTATATATTTTATTAAAGTTTATATTATTTTATTTGGTTTCTACTTACATCATCGATTTTCAACCCTTTCTGACTTCATTTGTTATTTTTCTTGCATTTACTAATTATTTTGAGCTATAAGACCCTGAAATTGAAAAGCATTTCAAATGAACTCTAAAAAGGTTAAAAGTTGGCATGATATCATTATTTCATCCACATAGCATGTCCAAGAAAGTTGAGAGGGTTACGGCAAAAATTGGATGCACTTCGTGTACAAAACGGACAATCTCTTTCGATGTATCAGGATTTCATACGGAAACTCGTCTGTTACAAAGGGATTTCATTTTTTAAAACTTATTTGAACTCCTGAATTTGTGTGTGTTCAAAATGCACCATTCAAAGCCACATCATCAATTTTCAACCCTTTCTGACTTCATTTGTTATTTTT
>NC_057796.1:61214588-61215248 GCF_018294505.1 Triticum aestivum
ATCATTTTTCAATCCTTTCTGACTTCATTTGTTATTTTTCATGCATTTACTAATTATTTTGAGCTATAAGACCATAAAATTGAAGAGCATTTCAAATGAACTCTGAAAAGGTTGAAAGTTGGCATGGTATCATCATTTCATCCACATAGCATGTGCAAGAAAGTTGAGAGGGTTACGGCAAAAACTGGATGCACTTCGTGTACAAAACGGACAATCTCTTTCAAAGTATCAGGATTTCATACGGAAACTCGTCTGTTACAAAGGGATTTCATTTTTTAAAACTTATTTGAACTCCTGATTTTTTGTGTGTTCAAAATGCACCATTAAAAGCCACATCATCATTTTTCAATCCTTTCTGACTTCATTTGTTATTTTTCATGCATTTACTAATTATTTTGAGCTATAAGACCATGAAATTGAAAAGCATTTCAAATGAACTCTGAAAAGGTTGAAAGTTGGCATGGTATCATCATTTCGTCCACATAGCATGTGCAAGAAAGTTGAGAGGGTTACGGCAAAAACTGGATGCACTTCGTGTACAAAACGGACAATCTCTTTCAAAGTATCAGGATTTCATACGGAAACTCGTCTGTTACAAAGGGATTTCATTTTTTTAAACTTATTTGAACTCCTGATTTTGTGTGTGTTCAAAATGCACCA